>NC_092215.1:1018593-1085926 GCF_043381705.1 Parasteatoda tepidariorum
CAGCAGATTTAACGTGCACCAGTCACCCTTTAATACACGGGGATTACTGTTATATATTTCAGTTTTTAACTTGTTTCTTGATTAAGCTACCCATTTTTCTTAGAGCAGCAAATCGCTATGATTGACAAGTGCAATTCAGGTCACAGCATAAAGGGGAGGGACAAAATTATTAATACACTTCCATACTAGTTCTATGTAAACATGTTTCTATGTAATTCTATGCAAATTTTTTGGAAGATTTCAAGTGGAAAAACTGTTGGCACAATTTGAAAGAAGATGCTTGAAGCTCTTAGAAATAATTTCATTTTTACCCATGCAAAATTCGGATCGACCAAAATGAGAAGAGCAAGCAAACAATTTATTAAATATCAGTAAACAAAAATCAATAGAATTAGAAATCAGAGAACGCAAATGGCGATGGATTGGACACACTATCAGAAAACCGGAAAAATTCAAAGTAAAACAGGCCAAAGACAGGACACTCCAGAATAAACGAACTTGACACAGAACTTTTCTGCATGAAATAATGCGATAAACAAAACATGGAGAGAGATAAAGTGCTTCGCCACCAACAGGATGGGGTCATAAAAAAGTGTCTATGTTCTCTACAGAGTGAAGAAGTAAAAATAAGCTAACAACTTCTTTCTAACTCTAATACCAGTTTTGAAATGATTGTATAGGATTCTAATCTTTATATTATTTTTTTTTTAACTATAGGGATATTGAAATAGAAAATTAGCTTTTAACTTTTTGCTTTTATTTTAGTCGATGCAAATTTTGCTTGGGTAAAAGTGACTCCATTTTAAAAAGCTTCAAGCATAATTTTTAATTACTTGTCAAGCTTGGAACCTGCCAAAACAAAATACTCAAAGAGATGACTAAGGCGCAATGGTTCATTAAAAATAAAGACAACCATAGAGATCTTAAAACTGACCCACTTGACCCAATTTTGACATGCTGAAAACAAACTTTTTGATCTGGCCAATGTTGCAAATTTTAATGATATTAAGTTTGAAAATTTGCAAAGAAGACATCTCAGTTAAGACCAATTGAAAGCGATTGCCGGCGTGTGCATAAAGTTATCAGTGTTAACAGACAAGGTAAATGGCGTGAAATAACCAGAAGCATCAATATGGGGCGTGAAATGGTCCTTTAGAATTGAGCGGATACATTTGGCTGTATTGGGCAACAGAAGACCCACTCGAGTGGTTTTACTTACAGCACATCATGTCTCTTCTAGGCTCACGACCATATTGGTTGGACAAAATAGAAGACTGCTGCTTTGTTAGATGAGTCACGATTCTAGAGCTAATAGGTAAGTTCGAGTGTGGCCTACGAAGTACTGTGGAATCTGCATGTTGCTGCTTTTCCATGGCATCTCATTAACTGTGTTCAGTAACAACCATTCATGTACCTCCCAAACACCGAGGGAATTTTTATGGATGACGATTCCCCTAAATTGTTCAGTTTGAAGAACATTCTGGACAAATCCAGCGAATGATTTGGGCACCTCTGACATGAATCCCATGTAACATATATGGGATATAATCGAGAGGTCAGCTTGAGCACAAAATCCTTTGTCTGAACATTTTTGCAATTATCTATTATATTTATTAAGGCTGCGTAACTGAATACTCCTGCAAGAGATTTCCAACTTCTTGTTGAGTCCATGCCACATCTAGCTTCTGTACTTCGAAAGGCTAAAGGAGATACGACACCATATTAAGAGGTATCCCATTACTTTTGCCACCCCAGTGTAGATGTATATAGTCAATTTGTTTCTTAATTTTTAAGTACATTTTTACATCATTTCAATTGTACCTATCTGTGTGACTTATACTTCAAAACTTATGTTTTTTTATTGGGACATGCCCCGTCCCCTTCTAAATACCATTTGTATTCCTTTTGCTCATAGTATTAACCTAAAGAACACATGTTCAAGACGGATTTTAAAAGAGCTACAAACGGTAAATAAAGTTCTGTTATTTAACAGAATTTGCAAAAGCTTAGATTCTAACAGCTATTTTTTGAAAAATCTGTTTCAGGAAATCTATATTTTAAACCAAAAAGTTAGCTTATTTCAATGTTTCAACTCCCAATACTCGATCCAGGAGTTCCCTTGTCTTTTGGGATGGGTTCAAAATTACAAGGATACGAAATTGAACATTAGCAGTCGTAAACCCATAAAATTGGGTCAACTGCTCAACGACGGTTATAAAATAAAAATAAAATCCGAAGATCAAAAGTTCAAGATGGTTAGAATAAGGGCATCTTCGCGACCCTGGCACTCAGTTCACAATTCGTACCAGAAATTTTACATCTATATTTTTAATAAGGCAGTCATTTTTTAAAACTGAAATGATAGATGAAAGACCGAAATTTTTGCATAGTTTCAAATTAGTGTACAATCCTTTTTGACACAAGGGGTAAATATCTAACTTTCATAAGGTAGATCGTAATTTTATACGCATAAATCAAGAATGAACTTTTAAAATAAAAAATAGCCGATAGTGCTTGAAGATATTTTTTTAAATTTTCTCATTCTAGCTTACAAATTTTCTATTTAAATATTATATATTTATATCCCATAAAAAATACATTTTTGTTAGTTGTTGTAGTAGGCCCTGATTTATCAGTTTTTTTATCAAAACAAATAATATAGATAATTTATCAATACTTTTAACTTGAAAAAAAAAACTGCACTTTTTTATTAGTACAACATGCAACTACCTCCCACGCCGCACAATTGTTAAAGTTAGGTCTTTTAGGGAAAATAGAGTAAAAACAAGAATAATATAAAATAAACCTTTTTCATGTTTATTTATGCAAAGTTTTTTTCTTCTTTTTCGCGAAAAAAATTTAAAAAAAAATAAAAGAAAGAAAGAAAAGAAAAGGAGTCAAAAATGCAATTTTTTAAACTAAAGTACACTTTTTTAGAATAAAAGAATTAGTCAGTGCTTTGTTAACACTAATATTCTAAAACAATAGCCTATAAGTAACTTTAACCACTACACTCAAATTAGCAATGTATGATTCAAATTAAATTGATTAGTAAAAAAAAAAAAAAAATGCAATGCGTTAAAAAACGGAAATAGTTTTCATATAAACAGTCAATTTATAACTGACAATCTATACAACTCCTTCAACTTCAATTTTTCAAAATTCCTACTTGATCAATTTAGTTTAAAATTATAGATTTTAAATCTCAAAAGCAATAATTAATAGGAATAAAATAATTCACACCTTAACTGTAGTCCTTCCGCTTCTCGTTAGATATATGTATAACAAATTATTTGATAAATTTCACACTTAATTTTTTTCAATTCAATTAATATCCAGTCATAATATTTTTACCAAGTAATACTAATTAGTTATCTGAAAATTCCAATTTTAAATTAAATGACAGTAGTCCATATTTTATAACTCATACTATTACACAAAGTCGAACGGAAGTCCCCAGATCCGGGAAAGTGGAAGATTTGATTGAAATACCTTACGAAAAATGTGGTTATTAATTAAATGTTTTAAAAATTTCGTGTAATTCATTTGATGTTATTAATAAAATATATTAAATTCATAGATTCTCATTATTATTATTATGTTTTTTATATAAAATGTGTTTAGTAAATAATTGAAAGTATTTAGTTTTCAGTAGAAATAAGAGCTAATAGAACAGATGGAAGTTAATACGTTGAAATGTTTACAAGGATAGATATTCCTACAAAAGGGTTTTTTCGTTATATCTTTCAAAATATGATGATGTTTCGAAGAAATGGGTAATGATTTCTCTCTTGATTCGCCTATATTCGGTGGTATTTTGAAGTTTGATTTTTTTTAATGTGCAACAAAATCTGACAAGCATAAAAGTCATAATTAATGTCAAATCCTAATGAAAATTAAATAACAATTTCCAGGAAAAAAACTGACAAACAAAACCTAATTAATCTTTTCCTTAAGTAGGCAGAAACTGAAACTGAAGCTAAGTAGACAGAAACTGAAAATAATAATGCTTACAGATATATGAAAGGAAATACAGTATTTTAAGAGCAACCGTAGATGGTGAGTATTCAAATTATCAAAACATGAACATCAAAAATTGATATTTACATTTTCATTATAAAACAAAAGGAACATGAAAAGCTTTCAAAATAACTCATAAAAATTCCTCAAAGAATTCGTGAAATTTTTTTATTTACATTTATTTCAACTAAGCATTTGAGTATTTGCATTAATTCAAATTTATTGTTTTGTAAATTTAAATTTGTTCCGCTGAGAGCATTATCGTAACCAATCAATTCAACCTTCATATAATTTAATAATAAAACATTTTAATTTCATATCGAATTTGCATTTTTTAAAAATAAAAAAAATTCCTACTGTGCATTATTTTTTAAAAATGCGAAGCATAAACTATTGAGCAGTCAGTTCATTCTGGGAGCGATGAACGTAAAAGCAATAATTGTATTGAGTTTATTTCGTTTTTTGGATTTAAAAAAAAAAACAGACTTTTAAACATATTTTCGTAAAACAATCCTGAATTTAAGACCGATGTAGGCGTACCTGGACATGGAAATGAAATAATTATTAATCTTAACATCTTTGGGATATAAAAAAATAAAATTTTTAGTACACATTTGTTAAATTTGGACAAAGCATTCGATACACAGAAATCAGACAAATAATAAATTAAATCAAAAATCAATAGTCGCGAGAGAAAAAGTATATCGTATATTTTGTATTGGACGAAAATTTTCAAAATAAATAAATAAAACATCTGATTTTCACAAAGTTGAAATGGATAGCATATAAAATAAAAATATATGCATTAATATAATTTCTATTCTTATTTTGAAGTTTATCCCAAAATAATNACAAAAATATTTTACACAAAAACAATACCTTTATGACTTTTGTTAGTTTTAAGCTGATAACAGCCAAAAAATATCAAACATGTGATTTTTCTGACCAATAAAAATATACCGACAACGATGCAAAACACCACACCATCATTAGATTTTTATGCATAGTTAGACATATGTATAATGATATGTCAGCTTAAAAAAATAAATTATTATTCAACAAATACGAGGGGAATGTTAACTGCTAAGATGGAATTCCTAATAAGAGTGTTTACTGCAAGGCTTGCTTATGTGCAGTGAAACAGATTGACAGACAGAGCAATGAAGTAGGGTATCATTTCTACGCAAATTAATTTTCGACAGAATGTGCCTCAGTAAGTTGGAAGTACACATTTTATTATTTCTTTTTTAATTTGTATTGTATAATATACATTCTGTAATCTGCTTTTAATTAATTTAAAGGCATAAACCTATGTTTTGTTGTTACATACCTGAGAAATATATATATATATATATTCAAATAAGTAAAATCAACTTAAAAACTTAACAAACAGCTAATATTAAATGAATTAAAAATAAAAAAATTTTTTTAAAAACACTTACCTAAATATTGACTAAATTGATCTTTACTGCTTTCATATACTTGAGACTGTCTATTTTTTGTATTATGTCTTGAATCAACCATCCAAGGATAAATTGGTTTATTTACAAACATATCCTCCGCATCCTCTCTAGAAGGAAAAAGTTTTTGATCCTCACTTGACACATTTCTTGATTTATCCTCTCTATAATTCAAATATTCAACATTATCAAATGAAGGACTCTTGTCCTCACGGGGGGTTTCTTCCTCTTCTAGTTGCGGTGAAAAGGGGGACAGGTTTTGTAGCCTCCCCTGAAAGGGGTTGAAAAGTTTTATTGAAGTGAAAGCTGAAGTATAAGTTGAAGGAGCAACAGGTGGACTATTCTGTTCTTGGCATAAACTTCTAGACAACAGTAGGAGTTTTTGTTGTTCCTCGTCTAGTTGAGAGCCTTCATCGTGATTACTTGTGTCCTCAATGTCTAGGATGACTTGAGAATTACCTGAGCTATCTTCATCGTGGGGGTGGTCATTTTGGTCCCCTGAACCACCCCCATCGAAACCCTTTGCCACCAAATCTGGAGATGCAGTGGCGTAACAACTGTTATTATTTATATAAGGAGAAAGGGAAGTCTTAAATGGCATAACAGTCCGGTAAAGTTTTTTATTTTTAGATGTTGATGATTTTTTCCATTTTGAAGTCTGGCACATGTTGTCCCATCGTAGAGTTGATGATGTCCTCCCTGGTCACATGATTAGTTGGAGGGCCAATGATTATAGAGTAAGACCTGTTATGAGGAATAGAAGAACAGTAGATGAGAGAGCGAGTTAGAAAGAAGGGTGGTTATGTATGTGTGCGTTACAGGGGGATGGGTGAGCTTAGTTGAGTGATTTGGGGTTACCACAGTTGGCATCATTATCTTTTCCTCCATCATTAATAGCTTATTAATGGCTTGTTTCAAAATTCGTAGACAGAAAGAGTTTTGAAGTGTTGAAACAACATTAACAAGACACTTTTGGTTTAATGGAATAATAAAATAAGATTTCCTGTATTATTTACCTGTATAATAGGTAAGCGTATTCTTATACGTTTGAGTAAAGTTCCTTAAACAACAAAATATTCATTACAAAAATTAACTCAAAACAGAAATTATATTGAATTTATTAATTTAATATCCTAATAAACATAGATTATTAATAATGCGCAACTATTTATATGTAAACGTTTTTTAAGTATTGGAAGAACGATGATATTTAATACACAATGCATGATATTTGAATTATAATAGATTCGTGGCTCCCAAACGTTCTCCAAAATGCTTAAAATAGTAGCAAAATTTAAATATTAAAAAATGTTTCTAGAATTGAAAAACTAAAATGAAAAATCTTGATCCCAGCAGAAAATCAGAAATTTCTTTCGTTTATATAAATTTAATATGTAGAAAATTCAAATTATTCACTTTGAAGTGGTTGCAAAATTAGAGAAATTTTCACTAGTTTTGATAAATAACTTAATACCACTTACCTATTTAAGAAGCATCTTTGGAAGTCCTGTAGATTAATTTTATAAAATCTTAACTTCCATTTAAATTCAAGTTAATTTCTACAATACTTGGTTACGTAACACTTGAAAATATCCATTTAGTTTAATCACAAATTTCGTTCCACTTTTTTTTCTCCTAAAAACCTCTTTTTATATTAATTCAAAAATTACCTTTCAGACAGATATTGAAAGTACCTCTTAGTTCATACATAAGAGTACTAAAACAAAGTAGAGTAAAAATAAAATGGCAGAGTTTTTCTTGAAGAAGATTGGCAACAATGTCTATGAGTTTAAACATAAAAGCGGAGCTACATTCACTTCCTTCAAAAATTGAACAAACATGTAACCTTTTTACTAGTTTGGTTTCAAAAGGAAAAGGGAAATTAAATTACATGAGTTATTTAGGACATTTTGTGTAAAGTTACGACAGTATGTATTCAAACTATATAAACAATGAGTTGAGAATTTAATCATTTTTCGAACTAAATCCTTGAATACAATGTTATGGCAACTTTCAATGAAGTAGAACATTTATAACTTAAATAATGATTGATTTTTAAGTGCTCAGTTACTTTTAACCTTGATTTTGCCTATACTTCATATCAAGGTTAACTTTAATGTGATCTTAGCGAAAATAATTGCTTAAGGTTTTTTTTCCCTTGAAGTGAAAGTACACAATAAAATATATGTTGTGATATGCTTCTGATTTTTAATTTTTTTTCTTTTTTTCATTACTACGACTATTCTCTAAATTGAAACTGTATACTCTGGGTGTACAGTGATCCCACAAAATTGTCATAGTGGTATAAAAATTTTTGTCATAAAATATATTTCACATTTTAAAAAGTTAAACATAAACATGAAACATTCCTAATTGCCACAGTAATTTTATTACTCAATTATAAATAAAAAGCTAATGAGATATAGCTAATGAGATAATGAGAAGCTAATTAAAAACTTATGTCATGCGAGAGACATAGACTACTATTCGGGATTTTCCGAAAAATATTATTTTTATGTTTGAAGTGGTTATACTGAAAGTAGTATTACATGCTATGCGTAAGCTCTTGCAAAATATACAAGTAATACTGTCAGTAATTTTGATTTAGTCGTCATATAGAAAAATAATTCTCGGACAGAATCAAAATTGGAAGACCTATTAAGAATTAAGAAGTTCGTTATTAACTCTTTCGCGCCGACTGTCACAAATACGTGCCAGCATAAAACCGTATCAATCAGGGTAAAAAGATAAAACTGGTAATCAAATTAGTTCTTTAGCTGTTTAGTTGTGTGCGGGGTTATAATTGTTTGATTTATTTAATTCGGCATTACTTAGTTCAAAATAAAATTAATTAGTTATACTTTGAACTAACATTAAGTATATATATGATTAAACTAACAATAAATAAAGTAAAAACAAAGTAAGTCTGTCTAATTAGCATAATTACATTTAGGTTACAGTTTCTTTTATTTACTTACAGCTTGATTCTGATTTTGTACGAATGCTTTTATGGATCACCCGTCCCCACGGGGTTAAAGTTAGCTGATTAAAAATTGGAGTTAGGTTTAGGGATAGAAGATTTATAGCATTTAGAGGTATGCCACGGACGACAAAAAGTGTACAAAGTGGGGATATTTTAAAATTAGCTACTTTTTACAGTATAGTTTATTCAGCTTACTGTTGAAGGAGAATGTTTTCGCTTTAAATATGAATAATTTGAAATGTAAATCATAATGGTAGATACGATTGAATCATTAAATAGATTTTAGAAATTAAAAAGAATTGATTTTCAACCATTTCTTACATTTTCCTTTGCATTTGAGTGGTTGCTGATCTAGGTGAATTTCCACTGATTTGATGGTAATCTAATAACCACCATAACAATTTTGAGGAACGACTGGGTGCAAACTAAAGCTTTAAAGTTACTGGTAATAATATAAGGATTTGAATTGCTTCACTTTAAGAAAAAATATAATTTAATAAATAAAAAAGATAAATGTGTTTGAAAATGAAATTATGAAACATTGAAAAACAGAAAATATACGTAATAAATCAAAATATGAAAGATCCACTACTATCAGTTTAATTTAAAAAAGAATGACACCCAAATGTTTCAAATCTAATCTATACATACTACCAAATCGAATATACATATATATTGTTCAAACGATTTAAAACAGGCTTGTAATTGTTTTCCAATCAACTGTTCATGTTCAAAATTAAAGGAAAAAATAAATGCGTTTAAAATGTTTGCGATTTCATGTTTTCATCGTTGTTTTGAGTGCTTTCAATAAGGGTTGGGTGAACAAGGGTGGAGTATATGGGGAAACGAAAGGGGGCGTGGTGGAGACAGACCACTGGTGAGTAAAAATTGGATGATAAAGGAGGAGATATGTCAACTCATCACAAATGCTCTCACAATACAAAACATTCTTTTCATGATTTTGCTGTTTGATATTATATTAGATTTCGACATGTAAATGGAAATAAATTAATTTTATGCATTATTCAACAATTACATTTTATCATCACATTATGATACGCTTTTCATGATAACTAATTTTTTGTCGAACACAGTAATATGTATTGGTGTAAAAATACATTTGGGGTTGTTTAAATATTACATAAGGGGGGGGGGAGTGTTTGTAATTTGCTATGTTTACTCACAAGGTGGAAGTAGGGACGTGAGTAATGCTTACGTAATTTCCTTATTTTCAATCTTGTTATAAAAAAGATGAATTAAAAAAATTAACAAAACAGAGTTACATGTGAAAAAATTTCATACAAGTTGAGTTTGTGGAGAGAAAAATTTTTTTTTCAAAGATTTTGAAGTGAGGAGTTTTGAAAACAAACATTAAGGATTTGTAAGAATTATTCTACTCAGAATTTTATAAAAATTAAAAAGCGATAGTATAAAAATGGCTATGACTAATTTGATATACTTATTTTTTGTTTCACTTTTTTCACGAAGATGCAAACTTGCTTCAATTAGTAAAAAAATAAGTTTTAGTGATAAAGAATGTTAAGTTATTTTATTTTTGTCTGATGCTTTAATTTTTAATAATTTTTCCATCACTACAGACCAAACATTCAAAGCATCATGTAAAATGCACATTTATTGCAGTTATTTCGTGGTGACACTGATAGCGGGACGGAAAAGAGAAAATACTGGTAGGAGAACTATTTCAATATTAGATAGTATTCGGGAGGAGTTAATCGATTCTCAACGATAAAAATTCACTGTAATTAATTTATTCCTCAGCGAAGCAGCCATTCAATATAAAAATTGTATCCGTTAAAAACAATTGGTAGTTATAGATTTTTATTATTCTCGAAAAGAAGCTAAAAAATGAAATTTTTTTGTTACCAGTTTTTACTTTTTTCCGTCTTAATATATATCGGCTTTCAGCCCTGGTGACACTTTTAAAGAGTAGGTGTAATTCTTTTTATTCTACCACTATATTAAAACTTTTGCAAAAAGCGGGACCTTTGGCATCCATGCAATCCATGACAGTTAAAAGTGTAACTAAATTTTGATTTTGTACTAAGTAATGGTAGATCGAATATCTGTCAATCAGCAAAAACGGTTAAAGTAAAAATCAAATCTTAAAATCCAAAACTGTAAGAAATATGCGTATGTAATATTTCAACGCCCCGCTAATTTATATAATTAATTTATTATGATAAATACTAATGTCTTGTTTATCCAAGATAAATTTCAAGAACAAAAAATAATTGTATTCCTTACCGTTATGTATAGAAAAAAGTTCATCAGAACGTTCACCCATTGCCAACTGCTACGAAAGTTTTAATAAATTAGAAGCGAATTGAATAATAAAACTTGTAAAATAGGATAATTACGCCCACTCTTTTAAAGAGTTACCACTAGATAAATACCTGCCAATTTGTACTGTCGTTAAAAAAGATTTTTCAAAGTGGTAGAATTTTCTAAAAACAAAGCTATTAAGACCACGCGCATAATAAGCAAACAAATAAATCTTAGCTACTTAATTTTTTAAATTATTGACTCAACGCGGTAGTTTAAAAATGTTTGCTAAAAATTGAGTTCAAAAATTCAAACTTCAAGATTTAATATGCCGAAACGTTAACGTTGCTACCACTAAACAATTATTTCTCAACGGCCGTACAAGTTTGCAAATATGAAAATTTACTTTACTTTATTTAAAAACAACTGGGCACCTGGGCCGCGTAGCGGCCCCTATCCCATTCATCATGAAATTACAACAATGAGATAAAAAGATTTTGAACATAAGCAGTCGTTGTGGTAGCCTTAAATATGCTAATGTCATCATCATCATCAATATTTATCTGGGTACCTGGGGCCGTTAGCGGCCTTTTTCCCAATCGTCTTGAATTGTGATCTTTAGGGTGGTTCTTTCTGGTAATTGGAATGCAATTGGAGTAAAATGAATTTAAATATTTTGAATTTTAGATAAAATTACGTCACTACAAAATATGCAAATGTAAAAAAGATGCATTTTATATAATATTTCAAATATTTGAATCATATTGGTGGAAAAATTACACTGAAAATGAAAAATAATAAGATAAGAATAACTTAAATTCCGCAACCACTAGAGAATATTTTTTTGAAAAGTGAAGTAACTTAGCAACCCTGCTACTGTTGGGAAAACGCAACGTTTGCGAGCAATGTAAAAAGTTCCTTAAAAAAAAATTAAAAAAAAAAAAAAATTGGTAACGCATTTATGGATCTAATCTGACAATTCATAGTATTAATTACCATTTCCATTTTAACCCTTTAATGGGCCATTTAAGGTAATTTAAAGTATTTTTGAAATTGAAATTGTTTTAAGAATAGTAATTGATTTAAGAAAAAAAAACTCATTTAGCTTGTGATAAATGTATTTAACACGACCTATTAGGAGCTTATTGATTTTTTTTCTTTATTTATAAAATAAATTTTATAAATGCTACGAACTTCAAAAGGAATTACGTAGTTTATAACTTTTATACGTTTTTTTAAACTAATTAATTGTTACTAATTTTATTCAAACGCACTTCAAGATAGCTGAAGTTATTAACAAATGGAAACCTAAATTAAAACTGGTAAAAAAGTGATGGTAAGTATACTTCCTAAGGCCTTCGAAAGTGTTAAAATATCGCAATTACTTAAATTAAAATAAAAGAGTTGATATTTGCTCTATTTGCAGGGTTTTTTATTAGAACTAACACGTAGTTAAAATCCTCATAATATATTAGAAGTTTTACTTACACTCACACACACACACACACACACACATAAATANATATATATATATGAAAAGTGGCCCTTGATGAGTAAAAACCTGTTCTATTTCGATTTATTATATTGATGTAATACGAAAAGTGATTTTATGAAAAAGGTTGTAAGATTTTTATATTTAAACACTCAAACCTCAATTTTCCATAAGGGGGATAGGTCATTTTTTTCAAAAGGATAAAGATTTGTAACTTAATTAATTTATTGATATCTTTGGCAGTAAGTTCAAAAACACCAAAATATTTATTTAGCTCTGAATTATTAATACATCGTTATATTTAGTTTTGAAATCACGGTAGGTTTAGTTTTTAAACCAAATTGGTAGCTAAAGGAGCTAAATATCCACTTAATTGCAAATGTACTTTAACTAAGACATTTTTCTCATAACAAAATGTGGGTCCCATCAGGTAAAAGGTTACATTATTAAATATTTTTGACTGTTAGCTTATTTCAAATTGCCCCGCTTATTTTTAGTACCAGATCTAGTAAGCGGTAGCGAACTTAGTGATGCATTACGATCGATCACAATCTTTCGTTTCTCGTAGACAAAGGATGACAGGAAACAATTGCTCCAGAATTATTTATGTCTTTTTTTTTTTTTGAAAAAAATAATAATAATAAAATAAAAATCTGCGAGACAAACGTGACCGATGAAATCGTGTTATAAGTTTAATTTTGTAAATTAAAAATAGAGTTTGAGTGAAAATACTTGCGAAGTTAACCCTTTAATACCTGGCCACAAAAAAGCATAATACACTCAATGGATAATTACTTCTACTACCTAAAATTTAATAAAAGCACCTTAACTTACATCTCCACAGACAAATAGTATTATTAAAATATATAATAGGCAAAATTATCTTACTTATTTTAAATAAATTCTATTAGGAAAAATTTGTATCATCACTTTTGTACAAGCACTTGAAAATGGTGCGATAAGCACAAATGAGTAATAAGCATATTTTTAAGGGCAATTCTCAGAGATTTTTTCGATCATCAGAATATGCTGTCTACATGTAATTACTAAAATACTAATACTAATATTGTATTTGAAATGTTGTGAATCTATTTGTGTATATCAAATATATTTCGTTATCTATTAATTTAATTTTTATCGACTCTGATCAAGGGCAATTTTAAGAGATCATCAAAATCTGGGGTCTACTAATAATTACATACTAAGATGCTAGTACATTTCTTGAAATATTGTGAATGTATTGTCATCTACTAATTTAATTTTTATCGACTCTCGGAACACATCCTTCAGAAGAATGAGTCAAAATTAGCAAGTCAACTGTAAACATCTGAGTCACAAAAGAAAAAAAAATCCTCCCAAATATACTCTTCCAAATCCCCCGCACACTGGAGGTGCATAAAGGGAAAAGCTCGATCTTTAAATGACAATTCTCCCCATTCTGATTAGGAACATTCCGTAAAAGTGATCCATCAAACAGAATTGTTTGTGTCTCAGTCGGAGACAAGAACCGCTGGCATTTTTGTGGTAAATTGGTGAAAGTGCAACCCGTTAACAAAGGTAGGGGGATATTCGTGGTGGAACTGATTTGATGAGTTCTCCTTTCAGTATCTTTTGAACTTTTTGTGGTTAACCACTGCACACACAGCGTAGATCTGGAAATAATCTGATAAGAGAGCGTTGCATTGTAGAGGTTCAACATATTCTATCCCCCACCTGTTCGATGTTTATCGGTGTTAGGAGATTAGAAGAAATGACACAGACACGCCTGAAAGTTTATTATTTAAATCGTGAAGTCAATTTGTTTGTTACATTTTAAGAAGATTTAGAAAAATAATAGCCGAAGAGTCTCAAACAGTAAATTTAAGATTTTGAGAATAAGAACGGGAAATAATTTAATCCATTCATACCTGCTGAGAAAATCTTCCTAGTCCATAGTGAGAGAAAAATCACATGCTTGGTCATTACGGTAGGTATTGCATTGTAAAATACTGCTAACACCAAGCGTTTTTGTAAGAGTATTTTTTTTTCCCGTTAAAATTTATTTTTGATTTCAAATTGGAATAATCTTCCTCTCGATCCCTGAATACCTTGAAATATTAGTAATATAAAACTCTAAATTTAAAGTTGTAATATTGCACGGGGAAAAGAATTCTGGTAAAATTACCGTGCTGTATGGTAATAACATTTCTGTTAAAAATATAAACAAACATAATTCTGGGTAAAAAAACAAAAATATCAACCATTCATTTGGTAAATTTTCCGTTCATATTGCAACAGTTTTTAAATTCTGGTTTTAAAAATTCCTGTTACCACACATTTAGTTAAAAATAAAGTAAAAGTTATATTTAACCGAATCAATGAACTTTACCTTAGTTTAGACATTTTTTATCATATTTTTCTTCGGTGTGATTTTATTTNTTGATTTGTTTAATCGACACAAAATATATAAAGTGATTGTTCGCATAGAAAAAATAGCACTTAACTTTCACATTGCAGTCGAAAGGTGATTCTACAGCACTATTGTCCCCAATAAATTTCCTGTCACTTTAAAAGTTAACATTTTTATCATTACATAGCACCAGTAACCATTTTTTTAGTGGTTTCCAGGTATTATATGGTAAGTGTGCAAACAAACCAGTTTGCTATGTCTCTTAAACGTTTATATTTTTTCAGCAAATCTGAGATTATTCAAAGATACCAATTCGCTCCAGACAGCGGATAAAATATTTTCGAATGGTTGTCCTTAAATGTGGAATTCTTGGTTCAGTAAATTCGATTAATGTATCGGGTTTTTCCTCACTACTACGTCAAAATAAATTAATGCTTTAATGATACGTCACTTTGTTACAGTTAAGGTCGGGGCCACCCTGGTCAAGCAGTATCGCCGGCCAAACGCTGTGCAAAGCTTGGAGGTAGCGGGTTCGAATTTTTGTGATGTCTTTCTCTAAATTGTTCTATCTGTCCTTCTACTTGCCAAAGATTTATTCGCCTAAATGGAGCAAGCAAACCTACAAATGTATATAATCTCAATAAAGCAATACAGTTCCCCCACCTGCCTCCAAAAATTAAAAATACCATCCGATTGAAAAACTGATGTAGAAAGTGGCATCAAAGAACCTCCGGTCAAGCTTACCTTAATGAAATAAAACAACTAAATAAAGAGATAAAAAATCTCAACAAAAAATACAAAAAGCAACTCTGGCAAAGCGAAGACATGTTAACTCGATTCTGTGTTGGGGTACCTTTTCACAGATGAAGGTTAACATTGTCGATAGCTCCTCTCCCCACCCAGAGCAATAAATGGACCATCTGGAACAGTGCACACAATGGAAGACAAAACTGAAATACTTTGCAGACTCTCTCCAAACCCAAATTCAGATCAAAACCATCATAATTTAGTAACAGAGGAAATAAACAATTTCCACCAATAGCATCCTATAACTGAAGCAATAGAACCAACTAATAATGAAGAAATCTGCAACATCATCAGTAATTTAAAAATTAAAAAAGCACCAGGTGAAGATGAATACAAAATAAAATGATAAAACAGGTACCTCACAACTATATGCATAAAATCATGCATATTATTAATAGCTGCCTTGCTCTGAATTATTATCCTCAAACCTGGAAAAACGTATCAGTCATACTATTACTAAAGAGAAAGAAAAATCCTAGCTGCCTTGAGAGTTACAAGCCAATTAGCCTTTTAAACATTCTGAGAAATATTTACGAAAAGATCATATATAATAGAATCAAGCCACTACTCACAGCCCTCCCCGACGAGCAGTTCGGATTCCATCAAACACTGGACAATACAAAGCCACTACTTCACATAATCAATTACACCGGCAGAGCTCTAATCAGTAAAGAAACAATAACATTTTTAATGATAGATATTTCAAAAGCATTCGACAGAGGCTGGTATACTGGTACAATATTCGAATTAATGCAACTTAACTTTCCCCCCGTTCTCATCAAACTACTTTCCTGTTATCTCTCAAATAGAACCTTTCAAGTATCAATTCAAAATTGCAAATCCTCAAAAAGAAACATCACAGCTGGAGTACCTCAGGGCAGCATTCTTGGACCGATTCGACTTATTTTATACACTAATGATTTTCCAATTAATAGAACATATTACAATAGCATGACAGCTTTTTATGCAGACGACACAGGAATGTTGTTGGTGTTGTTGCTTCACGTCGCACTAGAGCTGCACAATGGGCTATTGGCGACGGTCTGGGAAACATCCCGGAGGATGATCCGAAGACATGCCATCACAATTTTGATCCTCTGCGGTGGGGATGGCACCTCCGCTTCGGTAGCCCGACGACCTGCGCGCGAAGTCGAGCACTTTACGGTAGCACAGTTTAACGAGGAACAATACCGTACTCCTTCGGTCCCTACATAGACTGATCCAAGTGGTCACCCACCCGCACACTGACCGCAGCCAGTGATGCTTGACTTCGGTGATCTGCTGGGAACCGTTTCTTAACGATCAGTCCACTGCGGGACGACGCAGGAATCATCATTAAGTCATGAAATCCAAATATAGCATTAATAAAATTACAGGAACAAATACACGAAATAGTAGACTGTTGAATGGAAAATAGCAGTAAAAGCAGATAAATCTCAAATCCTAATTATACAAAAAAGAAGAATAAAAATATTAATACAGTACGAACCAAAAATGTTCAAAATAACCATAGTCAAAAAAGCAAACTACCTCGGCCTCATAATAAATAGCTAACTCACCTGGAATGACCTTTTCAAAAATATAATAGATAGAGCAAATACAGCAACAATAGTAATACAACCACTCATCTACAACCAGAATATGTCCTTTAAACTAAGAAAACTGCTCTATACATCGATGACCAGTCCAATTCTCACATATGTCTCACCTGCCCAGACGACCATACCGGAATACCTCATGCAAAAGCTCAACCAATGCCGAAACAAAATACAGTGGAACCTGTCTAAATTGACCACCCTCGGGACCAAGTCAAATGGTCACTATATAGAGGTGGTCAATTTATGAAGACTCTTTAAATGAAACTTGTGGAAAATGGTCACCTTACTCAGGTGCTCACTTTACCCAGGTGGTCACTTTTACAGGTTCCACTGTACTAAGAAAAATCACCTGTGGCAGATGGTTCATCAGAAATGCAAATATTCACAAAGAATTCAAGATTCCGATTCTATCACAATATATTCATAAAATAAATGCAGATTTCCTCGACAAGTCCCAAAAATGTAATGCAGCTAACTTTAACCAGATATTTAACTTTGAAAACTACAAAAAGGATGTAAATACAGACCAATAGCCGCTCACTTTACATCTGAAGTCTCATATTACAATCATCAAAATAAATAAGAGCTTTAACAAATTTCTTATCACAGATCCACCTGAAACATCAGCTTCAACACCAACAATATTGAAAGTTCTATCAAGCGTTTCCCCACTTTGACCATCAACCAGCATCCAAAACTCATGTCACATATAGTTTAGAACAAGCTGCTCCGTTTCATTATTATTATTTATTCAAGAAAAGTGTTAGAAGCCCCCTGACAACAACCACATTGAATGCTAACCTCAACGAAACCTAACAGAATGACATACGCGATGAATGGGATAGGGGACACTTCTCGGTCCAGGAGCCCACATCCAAAAGCAAGACTGTTCTCCTGCGTTGATCCTTTTAACCTTTTCCATTCCACTGAGGCCCCATTAGCAGTTACCACTTTAAAATTAAGAAATTTTATACCTTAATAAATAGTAACCACATCCAGCATTATTTTAAGAATTTTGAAATTATTTAATAATACTTTGTATTTGAAATGCTTATAGATGAAACAGCTTTTGAAAGTACTCGGAGTGCAAAGGGTTATCACTGCCTCTCAAGAGCAGCTGATCATGCACTACTTAGAATTGAAAAGTGATAATCGATCTAAACTCTTCTTTGTTAAGTTTTCGTTTTTAAAATTTGCAACAACTTTTTTTCAATAAATAATGTGTCGGGACAAAAGATCATATTTTCTGCAAAAATAGTTGGAAGATAATATACACTTGATTTGTTTAATCGACACAAACTATTAGGGAGAATTTGGTCACGCCTTAGAATGAGATCGGCAGCAAAAATGTTAAAAAATTTGCAAAATTAAACCGAAAATCTGCAATTTTAATTCGTAGCTTTCTACCGTTTTATAAAATGTTTTGTCGAATCCGGATCATGCAATTCGTTTAAGGCTTATTTCAAACGTAATTTTTGACTTAAGTTTCTAAAGAACCATTTCTAAATAAATGCCTTGAAACATTGAATAAATGTATGGCAACATCTAATATTTTAAGGATATATGTTGAGGAATTTTATTCTTTCCGAGGATGTATTTCCCAAGTGATAAAGTTTAATTAAAATGCAACTGCACAGCTGCCAATTCTTCCGGTTTTCAGGAAAATTTTATTCTTGTAAAAATCTCATGTTATTCTATTAAACTTTTTGAATTATAATAATAATTATAAATGAATTACAAAAAAGCATAATAGTTTGCACGATAGCGAATTTCAACCTTGCCAAAATACAAATGCACTTTATAAATAAATTGTTTTCGGTAATTATTTTATTACCACTAGAAAAGAGTGAAAGTAAGTATGCAACTGTATATGAAAGTTTCTCTTTACAATTGCTACGGCCTGAGCTAATTTTCGTTTCTATTACTTTGTCTTCTTTATAAGAATGATTTATTGGCGTTTAGTGGTAGTCAAAATCATATAACTATAAATTTATAATTAAAGAGAGATTTATACGGATCAATACCACTTTAAATATAAAAATGAATTAGTACGGACAATCATTAGATGTTGGCAGCCAGCTAAGTATAACCATAATGTTGCTCATCACAAAATGTTTTTTATACAATGTTTTATTCAATTTTCATGATGTATGGGATATGAGCCGCTGCTTGGCCCAGGTGACCTGTTTTTGGATAATAAAAGCAAAAAAGCAGCTAAGTATAGTAACATTAAAACTAAAAAAACTGCTTTACACGTAGATGATTAGACCAATTCTCACATATGCCTCACCTGCCTGGACAACCATACCAGAATTCCTCATGAAAAAGCTCAACCAACCAGCCACCACACTGCCTGCTAACCACAAGGAACTCACACAATGCTAAATAATTCAGGATGAATGGGATGCCCAGCTAGTATAACAAATGGAATAAAATGGCAGCTAAGCATATGCATAACCAATAGTGATAGCAGGAAGAAAGAAACTACCAGCTTACGTTCTTCAAAATAAATTTTTTAGCTAGTAATGAAATAACTAAGGAAGCGATGTTATGCTTCATTCGCTTTCATTTTAAGGACTACAAGTATCAGTTCTTCATTTTGTATGTTTAAGCTAAGCGAATGTCAGGGGTGAAAGCGAGACGGAAAGGAGGAAAGGCTGGTAGTAAAACCATTTCAGTTATAGCTAGTTTTGGGGAGGAGTTTACTTATTCTTTTTTCATATTTTTCAACAATATCAACTTTATCTTGGAAAAGAAGCAGTTTTATATATATGCCAGAATTATAAAAGAAATCTTGATAATAACAGATATTTCATTTTTCGCGAAAAAAATGCTGGAATGAAATGTTCTACGTACCAGGTTTTTCTCTTTTCCGTCTTGCTATATAAAAGCTTTCACTCATGGCTAATGTAAAGAAAAGTATTTTAATTCAAAGTAAGTAAAACAGGAATAAAGCCAGAATAAAAAACCACATTAAATTTAAAAATAAAGTATTCTGCAAAATTAGTAGTATGAAACCATCCTCCCAATTAAGCCCTTTAAAGAGTGGGGACCCATAAAGCAGAGATGTCATGGCCGACTAACAATGTAAAAAGTGGTAAAAATTCAGATATTTTTCTATTTATTCAATCTACTCAACCATTCTATCGTAACTACCACCATTACTTACATTGCAAAATATTCATATTTAAAACAAAAGCATTCCTAATACCAACCGTTCTGAAAATAACGTTTCCTCATGCTGATACAATTCTGAACAACTCCAAAATCAAACAAACACAGTTTAGAGCAAGCTACTCATTTTATTTTTTGATTCCTTTTAGTTATTCAAGCAAAGTGCTTGAAACATTCTTAAAAGCAACTCCACTGCCTGCTTACCTCAACCATCACCTCCTACATCAAGAAGCCTCCACACGCATACCTGCCAACTTTTACGCATTTGGCGTAAAATTTTATTTTTATATTTAAAGTGGTAGAAAATCTATACTATTTTTCTCTTTTAAAAACTTAATTTTTACATGATTTTAATCACCACTATTCTTAAGAAAATTAATCATATATATTAATATGTGTTACTATAATGATTGTCGAGTCTTCGAACACAAAACCCTAAGACGAATCACTGGGGCTCCCTGGTTTGTCAGAAATAACACCCTCTATAATGACCTCAAAATCGACAAAATAGACGAGTACCTTTTTAAACTCAATGCATCCTTTTTTAAAGGTGCCAAAAATTGTTCAACATGTAAATTCAATAAGTTATTAGACATTGATTTCATAGATGACAATAAAAATTTCAGCCCGATAACCGCTTTTTTCTTAAGCGACTGTGTTCTCTCTAAGCATTTCGGATAATCATGACTATCCCCACTGCCCTAGACAAACTGTGTTCTCTGCACCAATGAAGCCCGGCTATACCGGTGGGAGGCGAGAGAGTGCACAGGGAGTCTTCCCCCTTTTGTAAATTTGTAAATAGTGTAAATATTCTTTCTTTATCTTTATCTTCAATTTGTTCCCTTTATTATGTATCAACTTGCGACTTATTTTTATGTATGACTCAGACTTGATTTTATCAATTATTGTTCATTCTGAGATTTAACTTAATGTTAACGCAGCACCTCCCTTCCCTTCCACCACATATTATCCAATTTAGATGAAAGAGCAGATATCCATACATGGATAGGTACTCTGAAAAAAGTTGATTAGTTAGTAGTTAGTTAATTTTGCTTTCAGGACGAGCAGTTACTACCAGGACAACCGGTCACTATTCTAACAGAGGAATACGAAATATATATAGAATTTGTAAGTAATTTTTATTACTTTTATTATTATTATCGTCATTTAGTGTATATTATTCTCAATTTATTCTGATGATTATTAGTAGCTATTTTACTAAACTTATCCACTAAATATTGNAATAAATACAAGAAAACACGAAGAAAGTTAAGAAAAACAATAAGTTTCATTTATTGCGCATAATCTACAAGTAAACAGAACTCATTAGATAAGTTCAAAATGAAGATAAAACAAATGAATATTATAGACATATGAAAAAGGGGGGGATAATAATGAAAAAAAAAAAGAATTTTTTTTAAAAAAACCGGAAAATAAACGATATAATCTTTTCATCAATATCTTTTATTTTCTGGTTTTTTAAAAAATATTTCATCATTTTTTTTTTTAAATCAGTTTTTTTCCATTATTATTTCCCCCCCTTTTTTTTTCTCATATGACTGTAATTTTCCTTTGTTTTATCTTCATTTTGAACTTATATATATCGGTTGGACAAATATAGAGATACACTTCGATATTGACTCTAAGTAAATGATATTTCTTTTAGCTGAAAAATTTTGGAAGATGGCAAAACTGCTGGCTCAATTTGAAAGTTTATGATTGAAGCCTTTAGGATAGGAGTCATTTTTACCCATTCAAAATTCGTATTGACCAAAATGCGCAGAGGTAGTTATCAACTTCTTTCTAATTTAGATACCAGCAATTTTGAATCCATTTTAAAGTATTGCATTATTTATATTAGAATGCTTTTTCAGTTATACTGGTGTTGAATAAGCTTTTAAGTCGCTCATTTTGTTTGATGCATATTTTGCTTGAGTATAATAGGCCTAATTTCTAAAAGCTTTAAGAATGACCTTTCAAATACAGTATTGACATCCAAGATTTCCAAAAATATTTGTTATTAAAAGAAAGATTGCTTACATAGAGTTAATTTAGAAATATTTTCGCATTTTTGCCCGACCCCTGGTGAACATTTACAAGATAATGAAGGCATATATTTAACTATTAATAAGCAGAGGTCACGGGTAGCTCACTCATACTTAAAATAAAAATTAGTTATTTTTAGATTTAGTACTTTCTATTTTGCGAAATTTGATAGTCTTATATACTTAATTCTAAATTAAAATTCAGAAAAATCAAGAAATCAATCGAAATCTTAAAAAAAGATTATTAAAACAGTTTTTGAAAAACACCAATTAAAAAAATAATATTTTTTTTGTTAAAAAATTATAACAAAATAAATAAGTGCATAAATATATTTATAAAATTTTATAAATAATAATACAGGGCTGATTGTACAGATTTCCTTTTTTGTTTGTTTTAACGCGTTCACGCCGAGAAACGTGAAAATACTGGTAGAAGAACTGTTTCAATATTAGATAATATTCGGGAGGAGTTAATCTATTCTCAACAATGACAGTTCACTGTAAGGAAATTTATCAAGGCGAAGATGCAATTCAATATAAAAATTGCATCCGTTAAAAACAATTGGTAGTTATGGATTTTTACTATTCCCGGAGAAAAACTAAAAAATAAAATTTATTTGTTACCAGTTTTTACTCCGGTGCGCCGCCAAAATGAGAAAATCTAGCGTGACCGTGTTAACCCCTTGGGGACGGCTGATTCAGAAAAGCATTCGTACAAAATCAGAATCAAGACGTAATTAAATAAAAAACGGTAACTTAAATGTAGTCGTTTCTAATTTGACAGACATACTTTGCTTTTACTTTAATTATTGTTAGTTTAATCATATATATAATCAATGTTAATTCAAAGTATAACNAGTAAGTGAGGGGTTAATGAGTTGTGACCACCAGGGGTTACCTTAACAACATAGATAAGAAAGCTAAGAATAGAAATTCATTCTCACCTCAAAATTGCAAGCAATGCATCAAAGGATAGTTACCAGTTTTAAAGTGAACTATAGAAAACAGTTTGTATGCAAACTTGTAGATGCTATCAGAATTACTGTTTTGCCTGGAGAAATGTGTTTTTAAAAGCAATCCAAATTGGTTTTAAAAAGCTGGTTTTAGGAATAGCTGTGACGATGATGAATAAGAGATTGAAGGCATCAGTAAAGAAGAAGAAACTGTTGATGCTGAAAATGCAGTGCAGATTTGCTAGAATGGAATGCAATAAAATCTGGATTAATTGTTGACATTAATTTTGAAGATTTTTACAAGTAGACAAATGTCAGGCAGAAGATAGACAGATGAGGAAATCGTAGATAATGTCAAAGGAATATCAGATGAAGAAGCTGAAGATCATATTGATGAACCAAAAAAGAATGCAAAAGAGGTGAAAAAAAAGCTGTAGAATTCTTATAAACTATTCTTGAATCCCAGTAAAATCTTGGCTATCAGGGATTTTTGCTCTTTCTAACCTTAAAAGAATAATCAAAACAAATAAGGTTACACGTCAAAAAATTATTTTCAGTGTTAAATGTATGTTAAAAAATGTTATGTAAATGGATGTATGTGGCATGATTAATTTAAAGAAATACCTATATTTTTATACCGAAGACAATTAACGCACTTTAAATAGAGTAGTAAGTCCCTGTATAACTGAAAGCCTCTTTATCTCAAATATTTCGCCTTTCCTGTGAGATTCGAGATAAACTGTGTGTGTATGTAATATATATATATATATATATATATTTATATATATGTATAAACTAGAAAAATCATTAAATAAACATAAACTATTCGTTCATAAAGAGTAGTAATAGTAAATAAATTGAGCAACATTCGTAGCAACCGTTTACTTACTTTATGCAAAATTGAGATTTGATCGAAAAATTTAGTTTAATTTATAAATTTTATGGAGTTAATTTATTTAATTAATTCCATTGCAATTATCACATGTATAAGTAATTGATCAGATAGTATCTTAAAATTCGTATATAAAACGGTTCATTGTTTGAATAGTATATGTCAATAATTGGTTTGCTAATTAATGCTGATACGATGTAAAAAAGTTAATAAATGAATCATCCATTGAAAATGAGTATCATTTTAAATAAATTCTGTAACTCGTTTGCTTACTCGATATATAGTTGAAATTTGAACGCAACAGTAAAATCTAACTCCATTATTGTCATATGTTGTGACAGCAACTAATTGAAAATAAATTTAGAATGACATCTTAAAAATGGTTACCGTGTTAATTGCTTAAAGAATAATTGATAAGTTAATAAAGCAGAATTTCAATACCCATGCTATTCATAAGAGTTATTAAATAAACTATTCATTGTTAATGAGAAGCAATTTTAAATCAATTCTGTAACTCTTTTACTTACTCGATACAAAGTTGAAATTCAAGCAAAACAATAAAATCTAACTCCCTAATTATCATGACAATGATTGTAACTCATTTTAAATGAACTTAAAATGACATCTTAAAAATTTGGCAATGAAACGGTTAATTGCCTAAAGGTTATAAGTAAATAATTGATTAGCTACTAAAAGATAATTTCAAAACGCGTTATTAAATAAGCCATTCGTTGATAATGAGTAGCAATAATAAAACAATTATATTAATTATTTACTTACCCAATATATATAATTTCTTTTAATGATATACCTAAAGCCTTTAAATGAGTTCTATTTCGTTTTCATCTGCTTAACAACGCTCAATACAATACAAACGTTTACTTAGTCGAAGTATAGAGGTCCCGTATTTGTTTGACTTGCAGCATCAGGGCACAGCTTGCATCTATTAGGGAAACAAATCTAATGTTTCTTTACTCGTGCCATTTTCAAATTCTTTTTTTTCTCTCTATTTTTTTTATCTTTTATTGCAAACAGCATTTTTTTCTCATTTTCCTTTACTCATGAAGTCTAGCTTGCAGTGGGTGTGTTCCGCAGTTGATTGCGTACGATGGCGTGTAGCGAAAATGCTCTTAGTAAATATCGTTAGAGATGGTGGTCGTTACAACATTTTTATCACGTGCAATTTATTCTTAATATATTTTAGTGTAATTAATGAATACGTTGTTATGAATGTGTGCACATTGAATTATGAAACGCTTTTTAATGATGTATAACGTAACTTTATGAAGACAATGCGATTGAAATCAGGAATCGAACGCACCCGAAAAAAATTAAAAAGTTTTATTAATATTTACGGATTTTTTTCAAACGTTATTATCTTCGTAGCTATCAGAATATTTTATTTACTCTAAATAAATATATTTTAACTCGAAAGACATTCTAGGTAAAAAAAACACTAGTCCTTGACCATTTTGTCTCTCGTCTTTTGAAAGTTACGATTTTTTTTTTGAAGTAAAATGTAGAGATGCAAGTGATTCTTTTAAACATTTATTTTGCAAAAGCAGAATATTAGGTTGTTCATAATTTTTTTAATTTTTTTTTAATGAAAATGAAAGGAGTTTTATTAAAAAGGAATAAATATTTTATTGAATCATATCTTGTCCATTCTTGCTCAATATCTCTTGCATATCAGTTGCATGAGTTTTTAGTTTCAGCTTTCACATCAGTTTTTTGACATTTCAGTTGTCACATCAGTTGATCAGTACTCAAGTTATGGCTTTAATCAGCATCGTAAGANTATTTCATTAGGCTGAGAATTTAATATAAGTTACACAATTTCAAATTTTTTAGTTTTTTATTAATGTGTTTTTAAGTTTCACCGTTTAATAAGTTTTCCCGTTTAATAAGTCGTTTCTTTCCACTCCCTTGAAAAACTTCTTAAACGGGTTCTACTGTATATATATATATATATATATATATATATATATATATAAGCAAGAAATATTACTTAAATACTTTCTGGTATTTTCTGGATGCCCTTAATTATATCTAACATTTATGAATATTTTACGAATCACTTCTATAAAAAGAAAAAAAAATCACTATATTTCAGTTGAGTTGACAGTTGAGCACTTATTGTTTATCTTTTAATTATAAATGTTCTCGATATCCCTGGAAATTTGTTAGAAGGTTCATACAAATTAGAACAGAGAAAAAAAGTGATCGTTTGGAAGGTGTATTTATGTCGTCTGATTTTAGAGAGGTGGCAGACGAATTTTCTCACGAACAGCTGCAAAACATAAGGATAGATGTGACGTCATCTCACGAACGGTGATCGATGATGTATTGTGGCCGAACCTGAACGGATACGTTTTTAATTAGAGTTGGGGGATCCCTTTTGGAGAATCATTTAATTTTTGTTAGTTTGTTTTATCAGCTGAGTAATTGGGAAATTAACTGACATTTAAGAAGTTTGATAACAGATGCCTGATTGTTTGAAAGAAATCCTTGAGCTGAATAATAATAATAGAGTTACGACACTGGAATTTAAATTAAACAAGGTGGAAGACATAGAAAAAAATTTAAATTATTACGGGCCAATTTCCAACCTAAAAAATGTAAGTGTTTTATTTTTTAATTTTTCAGAAATACACTAACTGTTACAATTCATATTGGAATACATAACGAAAAGGGGTAACCGTTTCTAAATTTTAGAGTAGCTGTTAAAAAAAAATTGTATAATTTATTATTGAGCGCAGAATAGTTTAAAAATGAAGATTTTTTGAGATAGTTTCCGAAATGAGTAGAAAATATTTAATTAAAAGCTCTGAATCGCATATTTTCTTTCGTTTCTTAAATGTTCATGACAAAGTGTCAAAGTCAGAAAATGCTAATAATGTCAAGCATTTATTCAAAAAGAGTTATTCAACGTCCTCTAAAACAAAAATAATAAATGAATAAAATAAAAAATAAATAAAATAAAAGTTAAAAAAATAAAGTGAAAAAACAAAACAAATAAAATGAAAAATAAATAAATAAATAAAAGAAGAGGTTATAATTTTGTCCACAGATATGGTTGTAATGTGTTTGTAAAATGGCTGTAAAGTATGGGTAAAGTTTATTTATCAATCATACAAACATGGGAGGGGGTCATATTCTTAAATGCAGATCCGAAAAACTTACTATGATAACCGTTTAGCGCCCCCCCCCACCACATGACATTTCAAAAAAATGCGAAAAGTAATGCGAATATAAAATTGGTAGCAATATTTGTATTAAATTAAGTGAATATTTTACTTATTAAAAATCCACTTTGATTTAAAAGTCTATCAATCAAACATTTTCACAACTAAGTATATAATTTAGAATAAGTAAAATTTGTTTGTTGATACGCATTTTTTACTTATCCAGGATAAATGTTAACAATGAAATTACTGAAATACCTATCTTTGTCTTTTAGAAAATAAAAAGAAAAAAAGACATTTTCCAAAATTGGGGTATTAACATATTTGAATGGTTAAAATAGTAACGAAATAAAGAGCAATCCAAATTTAATTTTCACTTCAAACTTTGATGCAATATTGCTTACTGTAAGTAATGTAAGTTTTTTTTATTTTTAGATGGTTTTTGTATTTATTTCTTTTTTAATCAGAGAAATTTTTTATTTAACTAGCTTTCTTAGCAGGATGACTTAAAATGCANGTATGGGTAAAGTTTATTTAAGGGGGTCATATTCTTAAATGCAGATCCGAAAAACTTACTATGATAACCGTTTAGCACCCCCCCCCACCTCATGACATTAAATTAAGTCAATATTTTACTTATTAAAAATCCACTTTGAATTAAAAGTCTATCAATCAAACATTTTCACAACTAAGTATATAATTTAGAAAAAGTAAAACATGTTTGTTGATACGCATTTTTTACTTATCCAGGATAAATGCTAACAATTAAATTACTGAAATACGTATCTTTGTCTTTTAGAAAAAAAAAAGGAAAAAAGAAATTTTCCAAAATTGGGGTATTAACATATTTGAATGGTTAAAATAGTAACGAAATAAAGAGCAATCCAAATTTAATTTTCACTTCAAACTTTGATGCAATATTGCTTACTGTAAGTAATGTAAGTTTTTTTTATTTTTAGATGGTTTTTGTATTTATTTCTTTTTTAATCAGAGAAATTTTTTATTTAACTAGCTTTCTTAGCAGGATGACTTAAAATGCAAATAATTCCTCTTATTATAATTAGATATGTAATATTAAATTCATTAGCAGGTAAGATTATACTGATCAAAAAAGATAAGTAATTGTTTTGAAAATATTTTATGTGAAGAACGAAAGAAAGATTTGGTCATTTAATAAACAATAGTCTTAAAATTGGGTTCAGGCAATAGAAGCTTAAAACTTGCGGTTTTTGAGTTTCTGTTTTAAATACATACAATATACATGCTTATTTTGCTATTTGTATTTTAATAAACAATTTTCTTAATTTTAATATTTATTCTTAGAAGTATATTTTTCCCGCCGGATAGTAAAATTTAAATTTTCTTCAAACTGATCATCGCTTTATAGATCATCCACAGACTGATTCAAATAAATCTTGCTTTTGCAAAATGTAATGTAGAACAATATTTTTATTAGTACCAAAGAAGGTAAGTAAATTCTTTTTTATTGTTTAAATGAAAGATACTAAATTACAATGAAGAGCACATGAGTTAATTTGAATAACATATGCCTTTGTACTCATGTATCCTGTATTTTAAAGATATCTCCAGATTATATTTTGAAGATTTTCTTCAGATTCTATTCTGAAGATTTTCTTCAGATTCTATTCTTAAGAATATCTTAAGTTATTTGGCCCACGTGAACCTAAATCTTAAGAAAATCTTAAGTTTATATTTTGAAGATTTTCTTCAGATTATTTTCTTAAGATCTTCTTCAGAAAATATTCTTAAGAAAATCTTAAGAATGAGTGGGCCAAATAACTTAATATATTCTTAAGAATTTTTTTTAGGAAATTCTTAAGATTCCTTTTAGTGGGGAAGATGTCCCTTTTATATGCAGTGATTGTCAAAACCATTGCAAATTAAATTTATTAAAGTAAAACAATAAAAATCATGTAAAGCACAACATTTATAACTATTTCAAATGTTTAAATAATTTCTATTACTTCTATAATTTCTATTAAATATTTATAAATAAGTATTTATTAATCATTGCATTATGACGGGCTTGAACGTCTTAATTTTGCAAAATAATTGATAAAAGCGAAATAATTAAGCTAAAACTCTATATATTTAAAAAAAAAAAGGATATGTTCTTTTAATTTAAGTATTTTTCACAGGTATTCACTACTACTTTTAACAATATAACTTAGAATTACTGAGCTGAAACTTTCCCGGCAGAAAAAAGAAGAAAGAAAATGGACTGGCAGCAGAACTCCAAGCTAGTTTGGTGTTAGAGAAAAATTTATCATGGCACGTTTTAATAAATAGACTTGGGTTTTTAAAAATTCGAAAATAAATTATTTCGCTCACTGTCACAAATTAATAATTCTATCTTATGTTAATAGAATATATTCGCTTAGCAGTATTGCTTTTAAGTGTTGGCAAAGTGACTAATACGTTGCAAAGTTTTTCGCATTTTAAATACGTTAAGTATTTGTAATTTAAATACTTAAAATAGCTTTCCCAACGATCTTACAACTTGACAGTTATGAGGCAATAAAAGCATTTCATTTCCAGTTTGCTTAAGGAACAGCAAAATATTCGTGACTACCACGAATTAGTATCTGTTACAACATACATTAAAAAGAAAGCATTCCAGCAGCAGTTCATTGTTAGCCTGGGGGTGGAATCTCCACAATTGTGAGACCAATGGCATGTTTGAGGCAATGAAATCAGCATTACCTACAGGCGACCTTCACTTTTCAGACAAGCTGGTACTTATCAATCCGAAGATAGGTGGGCTTCAAGTCGCTGGTGGGAATTGAACCCAATTTTACACAATGTCAATTCAGTACCTTAAGCACTCAGCTATCATGGCTCGATAACATACCTGCAGACATATCACTTTGCTTCGCTTTGTGGGGAAATGTTTCTAGGTTTTAACAAAACAAACATTTAAATAAAAATAAATATGTTTCTGGAAATTTGCTTCAAAGTTACTTTACGCATCAATATTTAAAAATGATAAAACAAATTCGTAAATAATGACACTTGGTTCCAGCTGCCAGGCTATAGATTAAGCTTTTGTCTGATATAAATGTCCTCCTAGAATCGATGAATCGGCTAGTGGTGCTTCGTGTCAAATGCAGAGATGCCAGCTATATTCAGCATCCAGTTGCCAGGTGAGGAGTCTTTTAACGTAAAATTAAAAATAACCAATTTTCTGCTCATTTGAGCTTTTGATATTTTACCAGTTTGGAAAATCTTTTGGTGAAAGCCGAGTTAGTTCGCATCCCTACGCCTGTTGTTCTAAATATTATTTACATCTTGGCACCAGCCGCCGAAGGCAACAGCAGCCGATATTCAATTATAATCAAAATTGTCACATCTAATGTATGTAGTTGGAGAAGGAGGTTGTTGACAGTAGATTGCTTGTGTCATGCTGCGTATATAGTGCAAGTAGATGATACTAAGAATAGCGTCCGATAGAAAGAAACAAGTGAGAGGATTATGTATAGCTGTAGGGTCGATAAATTCCTTTTGAAATATGCTGTTGAAGTTAGCAGTGTAGCAGTGAGTGGCTTTACTATAAAAATGATATATTCAGTTTCTCAATGTTGTTGTTGTTGTTGTTAATTTACGTCGCACTAGAGCTGCACAATGGGCTATTGGCGACGGTCTGGGAAACATCCCGGAGGATGATCCGAAGACATGCCATCACAATTTTGATCCTCTGCAGAGGGGATGTTTCTCAATGTAATGACTGAGTTTGTCTAGTTTCATGGCTTTGTATATATTTTCGTTAATAATGTATCTCGATGCATTTAGGAGTTAAACGTTTTCAAAAACGGTAAAGGATCATAAATTAAATTTGCGTTTTCATTGCAGACCTTGTTCAAGAGCGTGAAAAAATTCTCTTTAGTAGTTTGGATCGATGAAACAAATCAATTGATAGCAAGGTGTACATTATCTTCCAACCATTTTCGTAGAAAATAGGATAGTTTCTCTCGACAATTGCTTATTGAAATAAAGTTATTGTAAATTTTATAAACACTAAAATGGCTGCTTAAGAAAAAAAGGTTAACTTTGATTTTATTATTATCGATTACCTCTTTTCAATAAAAGAAGCAGCATAATCACATGTTCTCTGCAGACTGTGATCATGTTAAAAGGTCCTTAACTGTATAACTTCATTGAAATTACATACATTTGCAGGCTTGTGTGCTCAACTTAGGCTTATAAACCTTTGTCTAATACGAAGACGAATAGAACAATTCCGAGAAGGACATCACGAAGAATAAATCCAGGATTACGGCGGGATTCGAACCCGCTACCTCCCCGCTTAGCACAGCGTTTGGCGGGCGATACCGCTCGACCAGGGAGGCCCGACCTTACCTGTAACAAAGTGGCGTATCATAAAAGCATTAATTTATTTGGGCGTAGTGGTGAGTAAAAACCCTATAAATCGAAATTACTAAACAAAGAATCATACAATAAAAGACTACCATTCGGAAATATTGTTCTTCTGTCCGGAGCAAGTTAGCATCTTCATAGCTGCCGTACATACTCAGATTTGACTGTAATTTAACAGAGGCTTCACAGCCAACACTCAAATCTTTTTCCTTTCCAAAGCCATTTAGTCTCAATTGTTATTTCATATCATCAGAAGAAAGAGGGAGTAATCTGCTACAATACATATCAAGTCAAGTCAAGTCAAGCTGCCATACGGCAGTTGAGAAATAATTTTCTTAATGGTAGCAACATAAATGTTTTGATCTTGAATTTAAAAATTTCAAAATAAACTTTTCGACCTACCACGACAAATCAATAATTAAAAAATATTTATATAAGATGTATTTATCGGATGCATTCAGAACTCAGTTGAATTAGTTGGAGCCCCTAGCGGGGCTGATGCTAAGATAACCAACACATATGAGTATGAGTATGAGATGCATTCAGAGATGCCATCTTGCTCCGGACAGCAAGTATATATTTTAAGGTGGTAGTTTATCAATTGTGATTCGTGGTTTAATAAATTAAATTAAGTAGATTTTTATCCACCACTATTTCTAAATAATTCGTAGGCTTATATAATTCACCACTTTGTAGTACTAACGTCATGCTACGCCTTTTTAAAAGCAAGCAAAAATAGTCAAATATTTGCAAAATTTACTTCCTAGTTATTTACCGTTTTTTTAATTATTTTGGCGTGTCCGGAGCAGTTGGCATCTCTGTAGATTTGCTAGGCGTCATTCTCCAATGCATTCGACAGATCATCAGCGACACAGCCCCAGCACAGAACGCAACCACTGCTACTCAAAAGAAGAAACTGGAGAGTACTCAAATTAAATTTCTCAGATGCATCACTGGAGCCTCCAGATCCATGAGAATGAAAGATCTAAGAAGATATTTGACAATCAACAAAATAGATGAGGATATAGCTGAACCATGTGCAAGTTTCTTCAGAGATGCACTTTCTTGTGATACATGCAACTACTTTAAAAACTCTGATTTTGAGCTCATTAAAGACAATATAAAATATAGCCCGGCAACCGCCTTTTTCCTATCCGATGAAGTTTTGTCCCGTAAATTTTGTAAATAGTTGTAAATACTTGTATATATTTTCGCATTTATTATCGTGCATTTTTCCTTTTTTCTGAGGCTATGTGGCTACTGTGGACCTGAGAAGCTCGGGGGTAATACCTCCAGGGGAGGCGAGGCAGCTTGCCTCAAGAACCACTTCTCACTCTTAAATTTGTTTATTTAATCTCGCTACTTCATTTTAATTTTCACTCAGTAAATGTTACTGAACCCCAACTTTCACCATTCACTTGCGCTTCGGCGATTTATTATTTATTCCCACTCAGATGAATTAGTTAGAGCCCCTGGCGGGGCTGATGCTGAGATAACCACCACATACGAGTGAGATGAGTACGGCTAGATTTGACTGCTTACCTCAATGCTCAACCAAAACAGTGTTAAAATTCCAGATGAATAGGATAGGGTGTCCAATGAAATCAAAACACTAGGACGGCTAGATTTGCTCTCAAATATTTAAATAATGTAATGTGTCGAATTCCAAATTTAATATCTGTTTTGTTATCATTTAGTAAAATCCTATTCATTGCCCGTACTAGTTGGCAGTTATGCATTTCTGCCCTACGCCTCTTAGAAATTTCTCAAGTAAATATTTGTGCAACAATCCTTACGTGATTACTAATACCTTAGTAATCACTGCTAATTCCGAAAAAAAAGATAAGAGGGAAATAATTTCTTTTCTTCTTCTCGGTAATTAACTCTCCGTAAATCAATTCAACAAATGTTCAAATTAAATTATTACGTTGAGCTTAAAACCTATTCTAAATCACATGTTTTCATTGAGCATTTTCTTAAATCATTAAAAGATGTACTTTATTTGAAAACATTATTTTAAAAAACTTGTTTAAAGGATAAATAAAAATACTATCTTTAACATCGATTTAAGTTGAAAAAACTATGCTTTCCCATGACTATATAGATTTATAATACTTCGCAAGGAAGAATTTGTGACACGGGTGGCTTAGTTATAAAAACATTTATGACTGCCCTGATTTTACATTCTACGCGTCCACAAATTCGAAACTCTTAAATGCAATTTTATGACCGACCTTTCGATTTTTGCTTATCGCGCGGTGGCAACATGAATTTTAAAGCACCGATTCCTAAACTTCCATTAGCTTCGCCTTAGCTCGGCTAAAATCGGAAATGAAATCTCGTTTATTGAAAGCTTCAGTTGCAGGCGGGGTTGAAAATAAAAACAAAAATTATAAACTTTACCTCAGATGGAGCTTTAATTTATCCCATTTCACACCGGTGGATTTACTGCATTCGTTAAAGTGTTCGAAATTTTTGTTCAGCTGATGACGTTATCTAAAAACAAACAAACAATAAAACAAATTTTTCCTTTTATAAAAAAAAATGTCTTCAATTTTGAACTCAAGAAAGAAGAGCTAAGTTCTGTATTTAGGGAACTTTTTTTATTGTACTTTTTATTATTCTGAAGAAAATTTTATTTTTGAGATACCTATTGCTGATATTTGTAGTTTCCTTTCTCTGCTAGATGTATAAGATTGTAGGGGAGGGCCGAGCCTCATCCTTGCCTTTAAAAATGCTATAGATAAAGAGAAATATAAAAGTTTTATGTTTCTTTTTTTTCTTTTTTCATTCGATAGCAATAGCGAGCTACAGCGTTCCGAAAGAGAGAAATTCTTTTTTAAAAAAATTGTTCAAATGAAATCTTTTCAGTGACCCATTACAAAAGAGAGAGTAATGTCAAACGGGGCCGTCATAAAATTGCGAATCCTAGAAATCATAATATTGTCATAAATTAATCTTTTTTTTCTTACTTTTTATATAAAAAAATTCAAGTAGCACCCCACCTTCAAAAAGTAAATTTCATGCTAATTGTCGAACTTTGATTATTGCTTTTGAATTTATTGTTGAAAAAGCATATTCTAAAAGTTCAAATTATTTTTCATAATATAATACTCATACTCATATGTGGTGGTTATCTTAGCATCAGCCCCGCTAGGGGCTCTAACAAATTCATCTGAGTGGGAATAAATAATAAATCGCCGGAGGGCAAATGAATGGTGAAAGTTGGGGTTCAGTAACATTTACTGAGTGAAAATTAAAATGAAGTAGCTGGATTAAACAAACAAATTTAAGAGAGAGAAGAGGTTTTTGTGGCAGACTGCCTCGCCTCCCCTGGAGGTATTATCCTCGAGCTTCTCAGGTGCAGAGTAGCCACATAGCCTCAGAGAAAAGGAAAAATGCATGATAATAAATGCGCAAAAATATATACAAGTATTTACAACTATTTACAAAATTTACGGGACAAAACTCCATCGGATAGGAAAAAGGCGGTTACCGGGCTATATTTTATATTGTCTTTGATGAACTCAAAATCAAAATTTTTAAAGTAGTAGTTGCATGTATCACAAGAGAGTGCATCTCTGAAGAAACTTGCACATAGTTCAGCTATATGCTCATCTATTTTGTTAATTTTTAAATCTCTTCTTAGATCTTTCATTCTCATGGATCTGGGGNGAAATACATAATAAATGCGCAAAATTATTTACAAGTATTTACAGCTATTTACAAAATTTACGGGACAAAACTCCGTCGGATAGGAAAAAGGCGGTTGCCGGGCTATATTTTATGTTGTCTTTGATGAGCTCAAAATCAAAATTTTTAAAGTAATTGCACGTATGACAAGAGAGTGCATCTCTGAAGAAACTTGCACATAGTTCAGCTATATGCTCATCTATTTTGTTAATTCTTAAATCTCTTCTTAGATCTTTCATTCTCATGGATCTGGGGGCTTCAGTGATGTATCTGAGAAATTTATTTTGAGTACTCTCCAGTTTCTTCTTTTGAGTAGTAGTGGTTGTGCTCCATGCCGGTGCTGCGTAGCTGATGATCGGTCGAATGCATTGGAGGTATAGCGTTCGTTTTGTTTTGAGTGCAAGTTCTGAGTTATAGTTTAATATTGGTTTCAGAAAGTGCTAGTAAGAGTGACGCCTATTTAGGTGGCCTTTCGACCTAGTGGTATTGCAGAGATGCCAACTTGCTCCGGACAGCAAATATGGTAGTTAATCAATTGTGTTCTTGGTTTAATAAATTCAATTTAGTAGATTTTTATCCACCACTATTTCTAAATAATTCGTAGGCTTACATAATTCACCACTTTATAGCACTTATGTCATGCTATACCTTTTAAAAAGCAAACAAAAATAGTCAGATATTTGCAAAATTTACTTAGTAGTTATTTACCGTTTTGTTTTTAATTATTGTGGCGTGTCCGGAGCAGTTGGCATCTTTGGTATTGTATCATTGAAAAGAGTAATATTTGGATAAATGACTTTCTTTTTACTTGATTTTCTAATAATTAGTAGTGAAGATTTGGTGGTGTTGATGGTTACCTTCCATTTTGTAAACCAGTCTTCGATATGAGGTATGATATTGCTGAGATTAGTTACTGACTTCTTAGGATCATAATATAATAGTACTAAAGATTCTTAGTAATGAATAGTAGAAGGATTACCTAAGTTGTAGTGAAAGACTAATTGAAATGAAATTGTAGACAAAATTAAGTTGTCCAATTGCAATGGCTTACACTCATTTTGCCACTTTTTTACTACCATTTACTTCCTTTAATCTCAGTTCAGAATAAATGCTTCAAGATTATTATTTCTCAAAATATAAATAATTCAAGCATAACTACTACCAATATATATACAAGAATTAATCTATTACCATTCGTATTTTACTTTATTTACACAACAATAAATTAATATGCAAATTAAAAACTAATGTGTCTGAAAGGAGACCAACTGAAATATATGAGATTCCCCACTTTACAAAAGAAATTTCACGAAAACAGTTTTTTTACTTAGCACCTAAATTATATAATAAATTACCATTTCAGTTACAAAATATCCAAATATGTTATTCTTTTAAGCATGCTTTATTTCAATTTGTGATGAACATTGACGATTTAGATCTCTATTTTTCACTTTAAAGGAAGCATTTGATTTTTTATACCTGTCTTGTGCCAATCCAAATGAATTTCTTATGTTACCTTTGTTATNCACCTAAATTATATAATAAATTACCATTTCAGTTGCAAAACATCAAAATATATTCTTCTTTTAAGCGTGCTTTATTTCAATTTGTGATGAACATTGACGATTTAGATCTGTATTTTTCACTTTAAAGGAAGCATTTGATTTTTTATACCTGTCTTGTGCCAATCCAAATGAATTTCTTCTGTTATTTTTTTAATATAGTCTCATGCATTTTTCTTTTTTTTCTTTCTATTATTACAGTGTTCAAATATATATGATATCTTATGATGAGCAAAATAATTTATGATTGTAATATCCCCTCACCCCTTTTTTTTATTTTTAATTTCTATTTTAAATTATTGTATTACCTTTCTTTGTCGCCTGGACAGGATTTTCCTCTTGGTGACGAACATATATTCTTTGTATTTATGTGTTTGTTTTTGTTCCCAATAAATTTTTTTTTCGAAATTCTAAGAAAAGAAAAAAAAATTAGCTTAAAATGAAACTAACTTCACGTGACTCAAAAAAGAGGCGGGGGTTGCTTATGACGTCAGAATCTACATCTCGAGAAAACGGAATTTGCCGAATCAAAACTTGTCATAGGATGCAGTGATGTTGGCAAAGGAGTTTTATTTTAATCTTATTTTTTCTTGCCAAAATTTTGTTAACTTTTCGATATAATGCAGAGAGAGAAGGGTTGAAAATTGATATTTTTTCTTCCAAAATATCAATTTTATCACTCTAAAGTGTTATAAGTAAACTGGTCTGTACATAGAAATAAGAACTGTTTCGAAATTTTTCACCTAATGTTTTCATCCCAGATAGGAAATGGAAATATTTAAGATATTAAGGAATGGAAATATTTAGATTTTTAAGTTTTTTACAAGCGATGCAACTAATTCTTAATCCCTTATTTATCTTTAGTTATTTTATTTTTTTTATTCTCGAAACCTTTTCTTTTGAAAAATCATAAAAAATAAATAATTAATCATTTGTAATAATTTTTCTTATGTGTATTATTGAATTTATTCAAAGTAATAAACTGGACACGAAAGTTGTATTTTAAAATTTTATACCGTTATTAGCTAAAATATGTTTGCAAGATGCATTTCGCAAAGTAAAATTTATACAAAATTTATAAAAAAAATAAATAAAAAAAACTGTAAAACACAATAGCGAATTGTTCTTTGTGAGTGTGTAAAAAACTTAAAGAATTTAAAGGGTGATTATTTTTTCGTGAAGAATTAAATTGTATGACTTTTTAATTTTCCTTTTTTCAAATTTAAATATTGTTAAAATTGCAAATTTTGTTTTAAAATTTGCTACTTTAGTGACAATGAATAAATTACAAAAATTGTTTTTTGAAATTTCAAAAATTACAGAAACGATTTTAAAATATCGAATTCGAAATTTTAATGATTTGAAGAGTGCCCCCCCCCCGGTTGATTTCTCCTCCCCTTTCTGAGAAAATTTTTGCAGGTGCCCTTGACAAAATATATATAAAGGAATAAATAAATTTACGAATGCCAAAAAAAAGTTTCAAACTACTTTCTTAATTTATACTTTTTTTTCAATATCTTTTGAAGAGCATTATTTTTTTTATTATTGTTGGTTTATTTTTACTAAAAACATGCATTAAAGTATGAATTGTTTTAAAAATTCCATGCTAGTTTGATCGCAGACAGAGGAAATAGAAATACATAAGATTCTTAATTAAATGTTTTAGGGAAATAACACTTAAAAATTTTCTTAAAAAAATGTCTCTTATTTCTTATAATTCACTTCTAAAATATTTCATTTACTTATTATTAGAAGAGATGCAAATTATTTTTAGCCCTTCCATTTTTTATTTTAATTCTTTTTATATTTTTTTCCGCCTAACTACACAAAAATAAAATAAGTTATTTTTTCTCTAAAACTTCGATGTAAATAAAATAAAAACAGACGAGCGTATGTTTCAGATAACGAAGTTAAAGCAGAATGAAACGAAATGGGTCGTTTAATGAAAAAAAAAAATTTCATAAAAAAAGGTCCGTGGAAATCGAGATTCAGATAGAAAGTAAAAGTCTATTGACATTAAACAGACAAATACATACAAATTAAAAAAAAAAGCCATCTGGCGGTATTAAAAAGAAAAAGACTTCATAGCAATCCTTCCCTGGGAATGACAACAATCTCCCCCTGCGAGAAGGATTCTACTTTTTAATACAAATAACAATATACATGAAAAAAACCCTTCTCGTAGGGGGAGATGACGTTCTATTTAAATTTGTATGTGTTTGTCTGTTTAATGTCAATAAACTTTTACTTTCTATCTGAATCTTTTAATTTTCTTATTCATTGCATTTTCATACCTTTCTTTAAACATGCAAAACATTTCCAATACTTCATATTTATGCTTCAAGAAATAAGAAAAGTGCATCCCAAAAAAATCATCCACTAGAACTAAAAATTATCTTGAATTTCCTAATGAATCACAATGCCTGTTAGGTCAGCATGAAATAACTCTAATATAGAATTACTTTGAGCAATATGTATTAATTATTGGATGACTCTTATGGGTTACTTTACTTATGTCTCAAGATTCACAATGATAATTTTCAAAATCTTTAAATTTTATGCCAAGAGCATTTTGCATTTTAACCATGCATACCCTCCAACTGCTACGGAATTTCCGTAGTTTCAGAAATCTTCTTTTCAGGCGGTAGCAAAATTAATGTCTTAATATTTAAAGAAAGTTAATTTTAGCGTAACTTGTCCACTATTACTTATAAAAGTGCAGGCCATATGGCTAGATTCTTAAGTTCTGATAAAAGTTTCAAGAGATATCCATTTGCTTTAAAAATTTCTACTTTGGTTCGCTACCACTAGAAAGAATTATTTTCAAAATCCTCATAAGTTGGAGGGTATGACCATGTATTGTGAATTGAAATGACTAAGTCTTTTTACCAAATATTATAAGTATCCAAATTATTTACTTCATTACATTCAAACTCAGAATTATTTACATCATTATAATCAAATTCGGTGAACGGTTCCATTAAAGCTTTTTGCATTTTGGTACATTACAAAAAAAATTATACGGAGTGTTAAATGTAAAGCTATTACTAAGTGATATAAAACAATACTTGTTGTAAGTACTTATCAATGTTCTACGAGCGACGGCATGCACTGTATCAGAAGTCCTAGTGTTTTGATCTTATTGGGCACCTGGGCCGCGAAGCGGCCCCTATCCCATTCATCTGGAATTTTAGAACAGTTTTGGTTGAGCAATGAGCTAAGCAGGCAATGGAGTTGCTTTTATGAATGTTTCAAGCTCTTTGCTTGAATAACTAAAAAGGAATCAAAAATAAATTGAGCAGCTTGCTCTAAACTGTGTTTGTTTGATTTTGGAGTTGTTCAGAATTGTATCAGCATGAGTAAACGTTATTTTCAGAAAGGTTGATGAAATTATTTGTTTTGATAGTTATGATATGAGGCGTCGGAGGTGAAATGTGCAGCTATTGGTCTGTAGTTTTTATCTTTGATATAATTTTCAAATTTAAAGATTTCATTAAAATTTGCTGTTTTACATTCTATGGCTTTATCGAAAAAATCTGCGTTTAGCTTGTATATATGCTGTGATAGAGTTGGTATTTTGAGGTCTGCATGTATATTGGTATTCCGGATGAACCATCTTGCACAGGTTATTTTTCTAAGGATCTTGTTTTGGCATTGGTTTAATTTCTTCAGTAGATGTTGAGGTATCGTTGTCCAGGCAGGTGAGGCATAGGTAAGTATTGGGCGGATCATTGCTGTATATAGTAGCTTCTTTAGTTTAAGTGACATATTCTGATTATATATTAATGGTTGTATGGCTATTATTGCTGCATTTTGGATTAATATTGTGCTTTTGATGTGATCATTCCAGGTGAGTTTGCTATTGATTATAAGGCCAAGATAATTTGCTTTTTTAACTATTGGTATTGGTATGTTGAACATTTTTGGTTGAAGTTGTGGAAGTATTTTAATTCTTCTTTTTTGTATAATTAATATTTGTGATTTTCCAGCATTTACTGCAGTTTTCCATTTTAAGCACCAGTCTTCTATTTCGTCTATATGGTCTTGTACTGTATCAGAAGGCATGACTGAAAGCCCTTATATAGCAAGACGGAAAAGTGCAAAAACTGGTACGAAAGTCATTTCATTTTAGCATTTTTTTTTTTAAAAATAAAATATCTGTAACTATCAAAATTTCTTTTATAATTTTAGTCTATATATAAAACTGCTTATTTTACATGCTTACGCCAACTTGCTCCGCTTTGCAAAATAGTATTTTCTTACGGCAACGAAATTTAAGTTATTTTTAGTTCAGTATTTTTAATTTTAATTAATTTTCCGCCACTAAATATCAAACATTATAATAATCATATAACATGCAACCTAAAAGCATTAATTATTTGGTTACTGTTTTTAAGTAGGGGTAACTATGCTTATTTTACAAGTTATGCTATTTAATTCGCCACCACTTTATTAAAACTTTTCCACAGAGCGGAGCAGTTGGCATCCCTGGATATATCGTACTTTATTTTAATTTTCTCTCTGTAAATGTTACTGAACCCTAACTTTCACCATTCAATTGCGCTTCGGATATTTATTATACATTCCCACTCAGATGAATTAGTTAGAGCCCCTCGCAGGGCTCATGTAGAGATAACTACAGCTTTAAAATATATATTTGCTGTCCGGAGCAAGTTGGCATCTCTATATATTTTATTCTTTAATAAATAAGCGTTATAGCCTACAATCCTATGTAAATGATAAATATCAATAAAACGATTTTTTTTTTCCTTAACTTTCACATTATTTTCAATTATTGATTATATTCGAGTGTGAAAAATCATAGCAGCATAGAATACAACGCTGCTCAAATTATCTCGAATGTGCACAATTTGGCGTGTTTAGCGCGCTCGAATTAACTCGAGCGCATAAGTTAAGGGGTTAATTATGTCGTTTATTTAATTTAAAAATTACAAAAGAAATCAAATCATAATTTTAAAGAAAAAGCGTAATGATTATTCAGAAATAAAATCTCACTGCATAAGTTCGTATAATATACTTACTATTTTTAATTTGGAAAAGGTCGAATACTCATTCCCAAATAGTTTATTATAAATTTCGTAGCAAATATCAAATCCACCAAAGTTCCTTTTTAAGCCTTTGAAACAGAATTCATATTGAACATATTTTTCTTGATTTTTTCATTATTTTGTATTAATTCAGGTCAAAATAAGACAAAAAGAAGTCAAAATGAGTCACGAATCAATTATTGATACATTTTTGAATATCAGGGAAAATAAATTCAAACTACCTTTTTTTGGATTTTATATTTTAGTACGAATATAATTTCGATAACCTAACAGATTTTTTTAATAACTATTAGACTGTTTTTCATATTTAAATAATACCAAAATATATATTCTTCATGTAATTGGAGCATCAGAAAAAAACATACAAAAGGGACATCGATCTGCATCAAAGGGTAAATTTAAATTACGTATTAAGCGTCAACAGTTTTGAATGAAAAGGTAAAATTCAATGTTCCGCGATCAAAGCAGAGGAACAAAAACAATACAGTTGTTATAAATATTTATTTTTGCTGTTATATGTTCGTAGAAAAAAAGTAAAAATAAGGAAAGCTAACTACTTTTTAATAAAATATTTTTCTTATTTAACTTACAACTAACGAAAGAAAAAGAAGATTTCGATTATTTATAGCGAAAGTATGTAGTGATTAATCAGAAATAAAATCGCATTGTTTCTGTCTGCCACAATATTTCAATTTTTAATTCGTTAGAGGTAAAATACATAACCATTCATTATTAGTCTTTGAAATTTTCATAGCAAATATTAAATCCACAAAATCTTCTGGTTAATTTATGTATTAAGCGCCAACGGTTTGAAATAAAAAAAAATTTCGATGCTCCTCAATCGAAACAAAGGAAGAAAATAATACAAAAAATTTTTTTTATGCTAATTTATTTTTGTTGTTATATCTTTGCAGAAAAAAAGGTAAAATAAAGAGACTAACTGCTTCTTAATAAAAAAAATTTTTTTAACTTACAACTTACAGAAATATTTTCTAAAAATTATCTATAAGAAAAGCATGCACTGATTATTCAGAATCGCATAGTTTCAGTCTACCTCAATATTTCTATTTTTAATTCGTTAGAGGTCAAAAACATAATCATTCATTATTAGTTTTTATAATTTTCATAACAAATGTCAAATCCACAAAAGCTCCTCTTTAATTTAAATTACGCTCTAAGCGTCGACTGTTTTGAATGAAGAGGAAAAATTCGACGCTCCTCTTTCATTAAGAAAAAAACAATTCTCAGTTCATGACAAAACCTTTTACAAAATTTAAACTCTGATAGCAAAAACAAAACAAAAATAACTTTTACAGCTCTTCTTAATTTAAGAAGTGGTACGCAGGAACAACAAAAGCGTAGCAGTGACTTGTAAAATTGGAACATGTAAATGAATTCCAAAAAATTGAAACATCGCCTCAGACTTTGATAGGTGAGCAGCTTACAATGTAAGCTAAGGAACGCCTAATACTTGTAGAAACCTTTTACAAGAGAGATTGAAAACAGACCGAAAAAGAAAGATTCCGATGAAATCGCTGCCTTCCTGTTCTAGAACTTATCCAGGGGTGTTTGGAAAAGTTTTTTAATCTTTTCTTCATTGCATCTATTGTTATTCCAAATTCTCTTATTTTTATCCATTCGTTCGTGTAAGTTTTGTGTTCCAAATTTTTAATTCTATTTTTACCCTCCAAGATTGAATTCTGTTACAAAGAGAGAGGGGTTGAGCTTGTTCTTTCAGTCTTTTGTAGTCTTTTAATTGGAATGTTATGAATGTTGTAATTGTCGCATAAATAAATTTTTGTTATCGAAGATCTGCTAAAAGTTCTCCTTTCGGTTCCTTTGTTTCATTATCATTTCTTACTCATCTCAATAGGAAATATTTTGTATCTGTTTACTCCTTCACTACCAGCCGAGTGCAGGTACTACATCTATCATTGAAGAGCGGTGAACTATAAATATAAAATAAAAGTTAAATTTCATTATTTTAGCAAAACATTTTAATTTTTAAATATTACAAAAAATTTTATTTGCGGTGACGGTTATAATATAAAATAAAATTATTTTGAAGAGTAGTGGTGGCTGAGGAGCGTTCGCCTTCCAATTAGGTGAATCGGGCTCGTGTCCCATCCATGGCGGGTCGATACAAATTCCCCACCCGACTCGCACCGACCACAGTGCTGACATAACATATCCTCAGTGGTAGATGGATCGTGGGTTAGAGTCTCCTTGCCATCAGGCTGACCATGGGAGGATTTCGTGGTTTTCCTCTCCGTTTAACGCCCATGCAGGTTAGTTCCATCAAAAAGTCCTCTACGAAGGCAAATTTCTCCCTTAACTTGATACAGGAGTGCCTTTTTTTCTGGATTGGTCACAAAATTACAATGCTGTGGAGTTGAACATAGTCGTAAACCCAAAATTGGGTCGGCAGTTCTACGACAGTTATAAAATAAACAATATGTTATAGTTATAAGAAAACATATTTTCTGCAAAAATAGTTTTATTATACTATGCATCTAGCTAAAAATCTGTTTTATTAACAGATTTATTATCTGTTTAATCTGTTTTATTAACTCTAACTAGAAGGAAGAATATCATCTACGAACTTGTTAAGGAACCTTATTGAATATACTAATGTTGATAATTTTATTGTTTTATATTATTCTCAATAATTTAAATATATGCCTATAGTTTTTCATTTTTTTTTATATAAAAATTTGGAGGATTGATACAATAAAGAACTACGCGAGAATCAATATTCCCGGATTGAAATTTGACAGTTGAAAAAAAAAGGGTTTTAACCCTTTTGAAGGCCGTGGTTAGCATACTTACCACCACGTTTTACCACTTTTAATTTAAGTTTCCATTTTTCAATAACTTTAGCTTTCTTGAAGTGAGTTTGAATAAAATTGGTAACCATTTGTCACTTTTAAAAAACGTATAAAAGTTATAAAATACATAATTCCTTTTGAAGTTTGTAGCATTTAAGGAATTTATTTTATAAATAAAGAAAAATAAAAGTCAGTAAGTTCCTAATAGGTCATGTTAAATATATTTACCACCAAAAAAATGGCATTTTTATAAACTAAATGATTTTTTTTTTATATCAATTACTGTTCTTAAAACAATTTCAATTCCAAAAATACTTTAATTTACTTTTACTAGAAATAAAGGGCCCGTTAAAGGGTTAATGGAACACGCATTAATATTGCTTTTATCGTTTAAATAAATTTTAATTTTCGACAAAATTAGTGTCTTATTTTTGCTTCATTTGTCCATTTCATATATATAAAAAGTTGTGCATAAAATAGACGTACAATATGTAAAAATTATCTATGAGAGGGTGAATGTTTCCATGTTTAATACGCACATACAATTTTTCCTAGGAAATTTAAGCCTATGGGCTCCCCCTTTTCAAAATGTGATGTAAAAAATTAATCGACTTATAAAGTCTGTTGAAGGTCTGTTAAAGTCTGTTAAAGTCTGTTGTTTAGTTTTGCATTTTTAATCCTTTTGTACCATACAGAGATAATGCTTCAAATAAAGTAAAAAAGTTGAAGAATTTCATTTCATTAGTATTCAGTTTCTCAATTTAACTATTCATCCGAAATTATCACGATATTTTAACAAAAAATAATATCATTAACAAAATGATGGGAACAAAACAAGCCTCTTCACAGAGATATATTTCAGAGAAAGTTTTTAGATTTAAGCTGTAAATACAGAATTATGATCTTTTTAATCATCTTAAGATAAAAAAAAGGGAAAATACCTATATAAATTGTTATAAGCGCTTTTTAAAGTGGGAAAATTATTGAAATGTAAAAGAAAGTTAATGGGTTATGAGATTTGTGAAAAAACTCATAATAAAACAAAGCTCTTTAATAAATTATATTTTTCTAAAAATAATTGATAAAAATTAAAACACGCCTAGTAAAACTAATAACTTTATTTGGAATGATTTTCCTGTCAGAATCTTTTCATAATATCTATACAATATTAACCCTTACTTTAACCAAAAACCCAACATTTTAACGCTTTCCAGCGCAGCAAATTTTGAACGAATATTTTGGACAGGGAGCATATTAGTAATTGCGACCGTAATCCGTGACTTCTAAAGAAAAAAGATACACTTGAACTATATGTTGCTTAAAGAAAAGTGGTTGCTGAAAAAGGGTGGATGTTTAGAAACGATAGTAGGAAATTTTTAGTGGTTTGCAATAATTTTAAAATAACTTCCCCGACTGAATATAGTGGACAGTAAGTGTGAGGAATCTGAGTTACGATCATACAATTTGCTGAAAACATATGTGAACATGCAGCATGGTAGGTGAAAGTGATAAATCTTTCTAATACATAAAAATTTCTGTCCAATATTTGTTTGTTGTTTAACTTAAAAACTCCAAGAAGTTGCCGCTTGCACTAATGATTTTGGAATTCATAAAATGCATGCAAAACTGTTCCGTTCTACTCCACCCCCTAATCCATCACTTAAATTCCTTGAAAATTGTTAAAGACCCCCTCATGAGGTGCTCTGTAAGGGGGATGTGTGGGTCTTTCCCCATCCGTCTTTATCCTACATAGCAGAAGATATTTTAAGGAATATCAATAGTTAAACCGATCTAGATTTTCTTTAAAATAGCTTTTAAAGAAACGTGAAGACAAATAAGAGACACATGGGGCTTTCTTATGCAGGGCTTCGAAGGCTATTTTTCGAACACTCTGTAGTCACAGATAACATAAAATGATGCTTTTTAGAGAAAAGCCAAAGTTTTCGGAAAACGAAAAGCGATTGTGTTCTAATTTTTTAATATTTAGAAACTTACACCAATGCTGCATTATCAGGACTCATAAAAATTTGCAAAAAAATGGAAATGGGGTAAACCAACCAGTGAAGGAACATTTCATATATATTGATTAAAAATAAGAATTTGAAAGTTTTTCTTTAGATTGATTGGTAACAATAGCTTACTGCCAAACAATGGGAAGTCATCTAGCAATGTTTTGGATTACCTGGTCAAATAGACTTCTCTGGAAAAAATTTTGAATTTGTTATTATCTCTGCAACACCTTGTTTCTTTAAAAAAAATATAAGGTGAGTGATTGTATTTATATGTTTGAAGTGGAATTAATTGCATGTAATAGTTTTATTTTTCTCACTGTGAAAAAGAGAATTCAAAATATAGTTATCGAAGTTACGTTTTATTTTTTTTAAACATCATAGCATAATAAAATACTGCGATAAGGGGGTGTTTATTCACTGGATCATCAAATGATGAAAAACCAGTGAAGGAACTTCCTTTACTGGTTTTTTTTTCTAAGTTAATGAAAATAAAAGATAAATTTTAATTTTCTTGTACCTTTAGTGATGTTCCGCATCAAAAGTATGTTAAAAATACGAAAAACAACTTCTGACCAGTGAGGGAACAGGCATNATATTACTAGCTTAGATTTTATTTTATGTATTCTTCCATGCTAGTCTCATAAATTTGTTCAAACTTTATATTGCTGTGTTATGTGCTTGAGATTTTTGTGTTCTGCAGATAAAGAAAAATTTAAATACATTTAAAGTATTTGTTTAAATAATAAACATATAAGTGCTAGTTTCTTATTCAAGATGTGACTCAGTATTATTTACAAAATATTAATGGAATATTATGAAAGCATTGAAGTAATTTTGCCATATTTTTTTCTTTAATGTACAATTGTTTAAAATTATTTTTTCCTGTTGAAATGCTATGGATGTTTTTTTCCCCTATAATATTTTTAATAGTTAATATTCTCTTCCTTTAATGATATCAATCTGAAGATATAAGTTGATACATATTAAAATCTTTTTTCCTATTCCATAATACTTTTTACTATGGTATCTTTACTATAGTTTTTTTTTCTATTCCTATACCATAATAATTTTGCTGAAATTAATTTTGTGTTTTAAATAACATAAATTTTTTTTAAATAACTAAAATGGAGAAAGAAGTTTAATAAAATAGGATCTAGTCATGTTAGTAAAACTTATATTTTTATTTTGTTATGGAAATTTTAAAATAAAATCTGATGAAGCCAACAGATTTCAGATAGAAAATTCTGGAAATGTTTAAATCTTAATCATGATAAACATTTACACCTGATTACAATCTATTATATTTATGTATCTATAATTCTAGTATGTATGAGATATATCTGTGAAATTGTTTTACTTTTGTTGTTTTATCAGAATCATTTGTGCATTGTATTTTTTTACTACAATCTAAAGACTGTTATAGGGCTCATTTGATACATGTATATAGCATAATTTTGTGAATACAAATCATTGTTCATTGTTTTTATTATATCAAGATTTTTAAATGTTGCAGAAATAAAGAATTTTTAAATTTGGAATCTATCTGGGCATAAAATGTTTTCAAAATATTACAACTTCAGGGCTGTCGAGCAAGTGATATCTTTTTTGAAGTAAACCTTTCAGTATGATATCTATATTTCAAGATAGTTAAAAAATTTAATTGAGGTGCAGCTATGTTTATTTCCAAGCATTTTGATTTGATGGTTCAATGAATAAGTTTTAGAAGTAATGTTTATATTAATGACAGTTTGGAAAAATCTCCATTAAACTTATTATTATTGGATCCTAGCATGTACAGTAATATTGTATGTTAAAATCAAAATTTTAGATTTGCTACAATAACTATTTTTTTTAAATTAATGATTGATTAAAGAGCTTTTGTAACCTAATGTTTAACTTCAGATAATTTTTTTTATAGAAACACAATTTATGATCTGTTATTGTTAAGTTATTTCTCATAAAGCAGTCATTTATAGAAGTGATTTATTTTTCTTCAGAAAATCGGTATCTTTTTAAATGAATTAAGATCTATCCAAATTGTTTTTAGGTTGCATTGTAAATTCTGGATATTTTAAAAACCAGTTTCAATATACTCCGTATGAATTCAAAGTTTTATGTTTTTACTATTAGGAAACAGATTTTACGTCTGAGCGGCAAAGTTTTTATATCACGCATCCATATATTCTTAGTTCTAAAATAGGTACAAGAATGTGACTTCAATTAAATTCGAGCCAGCCTGAGAACAATAGGATGATTTGGTGCTCAAGCCCACCAGAGTCCGAGATATAATATGTCAAATAAAGGCTTAAAATTTGTGAAAAGGCTAAATAAAATATATTATTCAGATTATTCTTTTACCGATCAAGTGATACACAAAAATTAAGCACAAAATTATATTTATAGTTTAAAATCAATTAGAATGTAATGTATGATATATTGTATATTATGTATATACAGTCAAACCCCGCTATAGTGAACACTGCTTATAGTGAACTCTCGGATATAGTGAACGAAATGCTCGGTCCCGTGCCTTGCTATACTCGTATAATGTTATTTTTAGTGGATATAGTGAACCAAAAAAGTGAGGAAGTTGGATATAATGAACTTTTTTCTGTCTTCGACTGATTCCCCTCCCCCATTTTCTTTGTAATAATTTTGAAATTTGTACTTCAAAATAAATACATATGCCGATTTTTGAAACCATCTATAGAAACTACTTTTATGTGCTCGAATGGCAGATTAGACAGGTTTAAAAAGCGGAATAACAGAAATTCAGGAAAAATTATCTGAGAGTCGGGAAGTGTTTCCATATCTGATGTTGAGGATTGCTCATCAGCTAAAGATTACTAATTTTTATTTGTACGCAAGACGAAATGAAAAATAACACATTTTTTGCTACTACATAATATTTTTCAGTCATTTATATGAATACAATGTAATGAAAGGGAGGATTTAAGGAACCATTAGTTAAATTGCCTGCGTAACGGATATAGCGAACTCCCGGTTATAGTGAACCGAAATTTCGGCTCATTGAAGGTTCACTATAGCGGGGTTTGACTGTATATATATATTTATATATAATGATTATAAGAAGTATTAAATATAATATATTTTAATAGTATTAATAGAAATATGTCCGCTTGGCGCGGATGGTTAAAAATTGCCAGCATTGGTGTCTTTTATGAAAATAGCATTTCTTAACAAATGGCACCATAATAATCTTTTATTTTTGTGGCACCTCTTACACCCTCCAGTATTGGGGGCACTGTCCGGACTCAAATTAATGGATTTCAGCTGTAACTGACTGAAATGCCGAAACCGGCTGCCGCTTTCTCTTCCTCCCGTATACTCTTTGTATATACACATACATATACATTAATGTGTGTACAAATTCATCTTACTTTTCTTTTTATCCGTCTAGAAGAATAACTTTGTAACTAAGAAGACATTTTCTTTGATACAGATAGAAATGCGATTTTAATTGAAGAAATATTATTCGTTGGTAAAAATATTTTTTTAAATACTTTTATTTCATGTCAGGACGTTAATAGTGTGAGTGTTTTTGATTTATTATTGTTGATAAAGAAATAAGAAAAAAGATTGCTTACGAAATCGCTGTAGATTTAGCTTAAAATAATAGATTTAAGTGCTCTGAGAGGCAACTTTAAGAAGATTAAGAGAGTGCACCTATTAAGAGATAAAGAATATTTTGCTTTTTTTTTATTTTATTTTGAATAACAATACTTTTTACGTTTATATTAACTTTTCTCTAATCTGATTCATGAACGAAGCATAAAAATTAATCTTTTTCTTTCTGGCAAAACACATTTTAATAAAAAAAAACTTTCCCTCATGTGCTCATACAATATTTACTATAAAGAATTCAAATAATATAATGAAGAAAAAAAATGAAAAAAAGGAGGTAAAGACAATAAAAAGAATGATAAGTAAACATTTTTAATTGTCGTCATTTCCTTAAAATTTACAATAATTTTGCGTCTCTGTTTAATACCTTCATATTTCAATTGATTCTTTTAAAATTTAAATTTGTAGGGATAGCCTGGTCGGTAGGGCGATGGGCCCATGTCCGAGAGTTCGAGGTGTCGAATTCCGCTGGCCGAAGACTCCCTTGTAGTAAATAGTGACTGATGCACGTTGAATCTGTCGAGTCGCAAAGTCCTTCATGTTCCCATAACAAATCAATATCTCTGGGGGTACTGGATTGGAGATCGATCGTTCTCTGATTCAGGTCAAAATTATGATCTGTGGATGAATGAATGGATGTATAAATGGGTCCGCCCTATAAACGGGTGTGACGTATGGGTGTGGAAGAAGTCGAATTCAAGGCCATGAATGGCGCCACTGTAAAAACAAGAACAATCACACCCCTCTGCCTAAAACTGGCATGCGAAAACAACAACAACAACAAAATTTTAATTAAATGTATGTTATTTTGTGATCTTCTTTATAGTCCTTTATTCTAATCATGGCTATCCAACAATTCCCAAAGGTGTTCTATTTTGTCAGATGATTAACTCGTGTAGTTGTAATCTTCTTAGTTATAAGCCAACTAGTCACAATTTTGAACATGTGCTTAAGGATCCTATGGAAACACCCATTTACAAAGTATCTTTTTGCGTGCATAAACTAGCATGCTAAATTCCATAAATATTTTAAATATATTTATCCATAGTTTCATAGATGCGTACGACGCGGGTGACGCCATTATATTGTTAAGCTCCCCAGACCATTATTGATCCGGTTCCGGAATAACACCAAACGTTGAGGAAAATATTTACAGGAAGAGAAAAAAAATTCGGAGGTTCCACACATTCACTGTTGAATGACTTGAAGCAATTTTTTTACGGAATAATTTTTACGAGCATTGTTGGTAAAAAACATCACGCTTTTTACTCTGGTAAAAAGATGTTTTCATTGGGTTTTATCATTATTCTTTTTATTTGGAAGCCAGTAAAGAATCAATTTTGAAATAATACTAAGGTTCATTTTAATGTGAAAACCTAAACTCTGCAAAAAATTTGTTTTTTCAATGTTTTGCTCCCAAAAAGTAAGGATTTAGAAATAAGTTTTGTTTAGGGATAGACATTTCACGTTAAAACTCACATACCAAAAACCGTTCAATAAGCCTACAACATAAACCTGATTTCAATATATTTATTCTTACATATTGGAAAACTTCAGAATCAAGTTACCGTAGTAAATAAAAGAAGACAATTGTTGAGCTCAAGGCGTATCACTATTATACGTCTAGGTTGAGATATATGAAGAAGAAAAAAGTCTTGATAAGTTTTGAACAGTTGAACATTTTAAATCTCGCGGACTAAATGCAGGGCAAGTTGGGATATTTTATATTTATTGTTATTATTATATTACCACATACACTTCTATTGTTCAAAATTTTTTAGTTGAAATTAAAAATATTGAGTGCTTTAATGTATATTTGATTTTATATTATATTTTTGTCGTTGAACAGCCAACCCAATTTTGTGATTACGACTACTAATGTTCAATTCCTTAGCATTGTACTTTTGAACACAATCCAGAAGACAAGGGAACTCCTTGATCGAGTAGAGGCAGAAATTTGCCTACGTGGAGGACTTTTTGATGGAGCTAAATCGCAATTATGTTACATAGGAAAACCACGAAAATTTTACACCGTTAGCTTTAAAAAAAGGATACTCTAACCCATGATCCGTCTATAACTGAGGATATTTTACGTCAGCACTGTGGTCGGCGTAAGCCGGATGCGTATCATCCAGCCATCTCTGGGATTCGAACCCGGTTTCCCTCATTGAAAGGAGAAATCTCTATCCCCTGAGCCTCCACGACTCTATATAGTGATCTGATGATCATGGCTCAGTGTAGTGATCCTGAGAGTATACTGACCTTCAAGGTCTATTATTTGAATAATAACAGCTCGATTGAGGTGGCACATTTTGTCTGCAAAGCGACCACTATGATGAGTATTGCTTGTCAGTCCTATTCTCCTCATCGCAACAAATTTGACTAATTTTATGGACAATAATGTAGACAAAGTTCATGTTAATATACCCAAACAACTGCTGATCTTAACGTTATCATCGAAAGCATCAAGAGCATGTCAGCTATCCGTTGGTATAACTTCACACCAAAACAATTTAATGCTTGCAATTGTTTAAAGATTGAAGTCTCAAAAATTAAATAATTCTATTATAGCGATAAGACACTTTTTCTCCAAAAATCAACAGTAGAAGAAGAGGAGGGGTATCACCGAAGATGGACTAAAGTCAGTAGCCTACCTATACTATTGAAATGGATATAGAAGCGGTCACTGAACTCAACCAAGACCCCCCATTTTTCTACTACTCATAATTTCGACCTCGTATAAAGAGTGTTCTAACATTTGATTCAGAGAAATAAAAATCATCAAGAGGATTAAAACTTAACACAAAGTCGCAAATCATATTGAGAGGAGGAAAATTTCGAAAACCACATGCTGGCTCTGAATGTAGAGAAAACGAAAGGAAGACATCATAGCTCGGTCTGTCGTCACTACGAAAGTGATCAGAAGCACAAATCAATTTTTTTTTCTTTAGCAAATTGATAATGTCTTGAGAAGCGTGACATTGAAACTTGCATGAATTTACCACGATTTTCACAGGTTTCCGATCCCGGAATCTATTCTATACTAAGTTTTCACATTTCTCTTTAAGCATTACTTTTATAATCCCTAAAGTTTGTTTTTTACGGATTTTGGAGCACCAGGAACTATTATTATTTTGAAATTTTTGAGTCCTAGAATTTATCACGGGCTTAAAAATTTTCATTTACAAATCACTGAGAAATTTAACTTGCTTAACGGCAATATATTCTAAAATACATTACTCAAAAAAATTAAGGGAGCGAACAAAAAAGTTATAAAACCTTTGCGCGATAGCCATGCATGGGCATAAAATGGAGAATACAAGTTTAGCAAAACGCAATACATGGAAAAAAAATTTGCGTGGGAACTTTAATTATTTGCAATGGTATAAAAAACAAGAAATATTTCAAGGCAACAATTTGATAACATGTAAAATAAAAACTGCTTGTTCGGAAATGTGTGTGTGTGAGCCACAGAATGTTAAATATGGTGTATAATCCCCCGAACTGATAAGACTGCTTCACATCTATTTTGCATGGATGCGATGAGGTTACCGATGAGACTTTGGTGAATACTGTTCCACTCTTGACGAAGTGTGATCTCCAAGACTTCAAGTCTTGGACAGTAACAGGAGGTCTTGGTCGTGCAGCAACACGTCATCCGAGTGCTTCTCGAGCGAAACAATATCAGGAAAACATGCTGGTCGATATATTGTTTCAGCTAAGAGAAAGTTCTCCTCTAGACTAGCTGTATGGGGTCTGACATTATCCTGTATTAAAAGAAAGGAATCACAGATGGCTACAGTGTAAGATCACAGATGGAGTGCAAGATCACAGATGGCTACAGCCGATTTCGATGGGGTCTCACGATCTCGTCTGCATACCTTTGAGTCAGCAAATTAGCTTTCCGAAGGAAAAATAGCAGGTCCGTACGTTCACCTATGCGGATTCCAACTCATACAATCAAACCATCTCGTCTATATTATGAGAATATAGGGTTATTTCGAGCTCCCCTTTTTCTCTATACCAAAGCACGCCTAGTGTCACCCTCTTAATTGAATCGGGACTCGACCGAAAACAACACACGACTCCAATCACTTTGCATCTAATCTCCATGTTCAGCAGACACTTTCTTCGGGCAGCCCTATGTCTGGCTGTCAAGGGAATACACACCATTGGCCTGCGTGCATATATGCCATCCTCATGAAGCTGATTTTGAATTATTTGTCTTGAGACCTTTTGTACTGTTGCCTGTCTTTGAATTAGCATGGTATTGACAGTTTTGTTTCGATGAGCTGTTAAGTGGAAATATCAGTCATTATTCGTTGTGATAAGGCGTGGACGACCTTATCCTAGATGAGGTGAAACATGCTCTGTCTCACGGAAGTGATTCCACAGTCTTACAATGTCATTTCTTACCACTTCAACAGCGTCTGCTACACTTCTTTGTGTTCACCCAATTCTTGTACCTCTATAATACGAATTCTGGTGAACCACCTCGTCTGGTCACCTTCTTAAGTATATTTTCCTCACAACAAAAGGTTGAATTTTATTACTGAAATAATGAGAGACAATTCTGCGAAATCAAGATTTCTGCACTTAAATCCTTTTTCTGATTTTTGAAGTCATCAACTTTTACTTGAATATAAAATTTTCTTCTGCTGTTTTCTGCTATACTGAAGAATTTGGATATTTTGTTTTAGCTTAGTTATTAAACGAAATATTTGTGTCATTTCGTTAAATCCATTTGCTCAACCATTTNTTTTTTTTTTTTTTTAGCAGTGTATTTTCATTCAAAAAATTATTAGTCCCTCTGTCTCAAATTAGTTGCTACACTTGAATATTTTTGTATTGATTATTAATACTGCCGATTTTATGATTTTGTTGAACATTTTTCAGCGATTTCAAAGTGCTGAGCTATCAAACAACAGCATTTACTTATCAAGCATTCCCTTTTAAAATCAGTACCAAAATAGTTTCACACACACTTAATAGTTCCACACACGCTTAAAATAGTTTCGCACACACTTAAACCACACCCAATTTCGTAAAGAATCTTCCATTAGTAATCGCATTGAACTATATTCTAGTACGCGTGTTATATTCATTACAGTCCTATTATTTTTCTGGTCTCGGTCTACTAAACAGCATTGGAAGTTATTTATAACTACACCATTTTGAAATATTACAACTGATTTGGGACAAAATTTTCGATCTAAATGTAGCAACTAATTGGAGACAGAGAAGAACGGATATCTTAGATGTCCGACACTCCATAGTTGCAATAGAACAAATAAAGTTAGAATTAGTCAAGTTATTTTACATTGTGCAAACAAGAGATTCGTTCATTGAAGGTCAAGTGTATTTCACACAGATAAAGTTCAATCAAATGAGCTTATTCTTTATTTCCCCCAAACAAGATATAAAGCTTTTAAAAAGTCAGTGGGTTTGTGTTGAGTGGTGAGACTTCCGCACACCCCTCATGGGTCCGGTAACCATTCATGGTCCCCGCGGGTTTCACAACGGGAAGACTGTCAACGTCCACAATGGCTGCCAGCCACCCCAGGAGGCCGATGAAGATTAATGGCTTTACATAAAGTCTCTCCCTCTTCAATACGAATAAGACTGGGGGAATGGTTCAAACAAAGTTTCAGTGGAGCACATGTGGCTTTTCGCCATGGTAACATATATCTCTCACCTTGTTTAGTTACTCGACTGTGTTCAGTAGGTTGTAAAATGTACCTCTTTTCCACTCTTTGTCTGAGCTTGCAAAGGGAATGTTTTTGCCATCAACCACAACCCGGAAATAAATTTATGGACTAGTACATTTTCAGAATGATATAAAGCTTATGTCATTATTATTTCTATGATTATATTGTAAATATTCTTATTCCATTAAAGCTCAGTCACAAATATTGCAAAGTTACTGAGTAACTTTACGAGAGAAAAAATATGTAGTTTTAGTTGATAAGCCACAAATTTTTGCTTTCCACTATGTTTACACTGTTAGGGAAAGAAAAAAACTGATCAAGAAAAAGTTTTTACGATTTTTTCCTGCACTTAAAAATACCACAACATTAATTGTTATGCTCATAAGTTAAGTTGAAGAATAGATATTACAGAGTTTCCAGTAATCTGTCCAAAAATTTCAATCTGTAATAAACAAGTGGAAATTTCCCTGCAATTTGAACAACTCTCACTTAGTAGATGTTAAATTTCTCTATAAGTATTTCAGTTACCGAAATATTTTGGTAATCGGGAACATTTTTATCACAATTTTTTTTAAAAGAAAAAAAACATGGCACGCATTTTATATAATAAACTTCATTGTTTTGGTGGAACGTTAGAAGCCCTGCTAACATTATTTACATATTTAAGCAACACTATTTAGGCTACATTTGAAAGTAGAACTTAAAAGTAAACTTTCTAACAAACAGCTTCGTATACTTAATAAAACTTTTCATTGAATAAAGGTTTTAAATATTATTAATTTGATAGTATATCTGTATGTTCTGTACTTTTGACATTTTTTCTTTAATTTTGGGCAGAACTAGTCACAGAAAATGTTGCAAATGATGTACAGCAAATGATTGCGCGAATATATAGTAGTAAATATTGTAATCATTAAGCAAATGAATGTTTCATTATATTATTTAATAATGTTAGATAACATTTTATATATCCAACCCTGAACAGTCGACCCGATTTTGAGTTTACGGCTAATGAAGGGATGCCCCAGGGTGCTAAAAATGGTAAGAACACTCAATTCGTTTTTGTTTGTTTAATTATTCAATCCCAATTACCACCATGACACTCTTTGTTAATTATTCGTATTTTAAGCGAAAAAATTCTTTGCAATCAACTTCATTAGTAAACTGAGAGAAATATATTAGAATAAAATATTTTTGCACCGAACCTAGAAGACAGGGGAATAACTGGATCAAACATTGGGACGAACAAGCCTTTCTGTAGGACTTTTCGATGGTACTAACACGCATTTTCACTACCCGGAGAGAAAAACCACGAAAACCTCCAAGGGTTAGCCAAACTGCAAAGGCAATCTTACCGTGATCCGGGTACCACTGAGGATGTTTTACGTCAGCACTGTGGTCAGTGCAAGCCGGGAGCAGTAATCGGATCAACCAGCCATTGCTGCGTTTCGAACCTGCTTCACTTCATTAGGAGGCGCGTTGGCTCAGGAGAAAAGTTTTGATAAATATGTAAACTCAAAAAAAAAAAAAAATCTCAACTATTTAAAAAAGGGGGAAATTTTTTACATTTTTTTTTTAAACTGTGCAATATTACTAAGATTTTAAAAATTTATTAGTCATTGTCAATTAAATGTGCATGTAAAGCAACTAAAGATTTTATTTTCCTTTAGTTTAAAAAAAAAATATTTCCGAGAGTACTATGACCCCTCAAGGCGGAGAGAATAAAAACATTTTTAATTGTTTTAAATACTTCCCCTCTTTTCATTTACCGCCACTGAGAAAAAATCTTTAGAAAAAAAGCGCATAAGTTAGCAGCTACGATTTCTGTTGTCGGCAACATTCTCACAACCATTAATGCAATTTATTTCGGAAATAAAGGTTTATCCTTTCATGAGCAGATTTAATAATATAGTGAAAAACCGACAAAAGTTGATACTGTTGAAGACTCGATCAAAGCGCAAGCAGAAATGTGTAATTATTTTCCTCAAAATTTCTAAACTATTTTCCCCAGAGGAATAAAAAAAAAAAAATCCAATGAAATAAATATCACAGTGAAGCTAAATAAAAGGTGGGCTGGAAATATGGTTGAACGAACGTCGCGGAAAAAAACAAATCTAATGTATAACATAAAGTGAAGATGTGTTAAAACAACAGAACGCCCATAGTGATCAAAATGCAATTACCATTTGCATCTCACGTGGCCCAGACATCCTTATACATTGAAAACATCCTCCCATATGAAGTCGAAATCTTCCTTAGGCCATCTAAATTACATTAGCTATCATCACCTGTGGCATTCTAGAACTTTCGATACAACATTTTCCTCGAGCTTTACTGGTGATTTTTCAATGCATTCGCATATACTTGTTGTATCTAAGGAAAATGTTCATGGGGCGTTTATTATTTTTCTGGGTGGGTACACTAAAACATAAAACTGTTTTGTCTAATCATTTTTATGTGTCGACTTAGTTAAACAGTTTTATTCCTTGACTTTGGAATTAAGTAAACTTAACAACGTATTCTTTTGATCGTTTTTTAGACTATTTTTTTAAGAATATTTGAGTTCCGATCCAATAGCTTAGTTATGTATTGAACATTTAAGACATTGTTTTATCCTCATTTTTACCCTCCCTTTGACGCAGATGGGGCATTATATATTTTTAGATATATTTTTCAGACCCCCTAATTTCAATCAAAAATATATTTTGGTATTTTCTAACTGCAAAAAATGGTCTATAGTAACGAAAAAAAATCTGTTAGATCATCAGAATTAACTAAAATATAAAAAATAAAAAAAGTAGTTTGAAATTTTTTTTTTCATTCATATTCAAAAATTTATCAATTTAGCAAATTAAAGAAATTTCAATGATGAATAGTAACTGTTTTTCTTAGATCTAAATAACAAATAAGTGCAGATTGAAAAATTATTGATGGGAAAGGAGCCGTGCTAGGAAGATTTCAACTTTAACTCAGAAAAGACACCGGTATTTTTATGGTATATTTCGTAACCATAAATTATTAAATGCTGAATATAAAATTTTTAACTTACTTTAACCTAAATTAATACAAAATAATGAAAGAAGTATGAAAACATTCTGCGTCAAAGGGTTAATAATACCTTACTTCTAATTTATAACAAAGTATTCTTTTTTATTCGTAAGAGATTTTTTTTCTTCAGTGAATATGCCATAAACTTCCGCGTGCCCTATCCAATAATTGCTCTAGAGAATTTAGAACAAAAACTAAAATTAATTTTCGCTAAATTTTTACTCATTCTATTAATAAGAATGAATATAGAACATAAAGTTAGCAATATAATAGATTTCGCAAATTGTGCTATATGGGGCACCTTTCTCTCATTAAATTCTCATTAATTTAATTAAAATTTAAAAATAGAAAAAGTGAGTTCTAGAAAAAATAATACTGATTTTTTTTCCGAAATATCAAAATTCAAACGAATTATACAAGGATAAATCAGGATTATGCAGTAGGGAAGTTATCCTGCAATAATCTGCTTAACTTTCAAACCACGTAACTAATTTAAAACAAAAAAAAGTGAGTCTTGGTAAACCTAGAATAAACCACTAAGTCTCAAATACTGATTTTTTTTTTCTCGTGATATATCAAAATGCTAACAAACTATGGCAGGAAAATTTGAATTAAGCAGTGAGGAAGTTATCCTGCGATAATGTGCTTGCACTTTGACATCTTAAAAATATTTTTTCATTATTTGAAATTTCATGATTCACCCAAGTTTCACGCGAATTCACTTTTCTCTGAACTTTAAGGTATTAATTTAGGTTAAACGGAATTTTCCTAGCAAATTTTCTTCCATGGTATAAGGTCCTCTAAACCGCAAGGAAACTTGTTATTTCTTTCCAAATACATAAAACTTAAAAAACAGTTATTTTCTGTTTAATTTTTATCGTGGTGGAATCTTACTATCGTGATACAGCTAAACAGTTTTACAAAGTACTGCATGAATTTATCTTATCGTAGAAATGGTTAAACATTGATTTCATGATTTATATCGCAATCCTCAGTCACTGCCACTTTTCTGTGCCAAATTATTTCGATTTTCCGTGGATACTTCGTCTATTGTTGAACGATATCGAATACATCTGCTTTGATAAAAGCTCCGTGTTCGCCCCATTTTGTCAATGCCCGCACCTCCATTATTCGAACGGTTATCCCTGTTTAAAAAGGTATATCTGGCAGAAAGATTGATGCTCAGATCAAGACCTTTGCATTCAAAGTCATAAATTTCCAAAATTTGAGGTACTTTTGCTTCCTTCTCTGGGGACAGCCGGTAAACAGGACATATTCAGGTAAAGTTTCCGCACGTAGGAAGCTTTGGATTTGGTGTCCAGGGTAGACGAGAATAATAATTGAGAGAAGTTGAGGGTAATTTGTTAGATTCAGATGGAAAGCTTTTCTGGACTCCTGTTGGCTGGAATAAAGGGCAGTTTGTCTAATTAGGGTTTAGTAGCTCTTAATCGTACATATCATGTTTACCTTTTCGATTCGTGGGGTAAAGCTATCGGGTTTTTATTTTTCAGAATGTACTCAGTGTTATACATCGAGTAATAAAGGAGCTTTGTGTACTTCAGTGATTAATACTTTCTCACGGACTACAATTACTGATACTTGAAATCGAGGGTAAGCAGATTTTTTTTAAAATTTATTTCCTTAAGTAATCTATTTTTTATTTTATTTCATTTAATTAATTTGTTTGTTTATTTATTTGAATCTCGTTTCCATCTTTGAATGCAAGAAAACTTTTTTTTTCTGACCAGAGCTTGCCTAGTTCATCATACTTTTTAAGGATCCGTTAATTTACCGCTTATCATTGTTTTAATAATCCTTAAGTTTTCTAAATAATTGGGGTTATTAAAACAGTAGTTTAACTAATCCCAAGTATAATTAAGATTTTAACTTGTCTTTTTTGTTTCTTCTCTCTTTTCTATTTCCCCCTTTGCCCTCTTTTTTTCTCGTAGCATATGTAATGAGAGCAGCTTGCGTCTATGTTGTTTTTTTATAATTTATTTTATTTGTTTACCGCAAGAGAGTTATAGTAAAAATTATTCAATGGCTGTATGGAAAATATCATGATTTCTTCATTTTAAATAATTTATTTATTAATTAATTAATTTAAATATTTTTATTTCAATCGTAAATAATTTATTAAATAATTAATGAATAATTTATTTATTTTAATATTATTAAATAATATGCTTACTTTTCACTTATTTATTCTATTTGTTTAACTGCGGAAGAGTAATAAAATGATAATAAAAATTATTCATGACTCAATAACATATATTGTGAAGCAGAGCTTTGTTTACAAAAGAGATTTTCAGCGCAGTAAGAAAATCTAAATTATTCTCACGAGATAAAGATATTTATTTATGAGATCGAGATTATTATTAAATATTCTGAAAGCTGACAGTATAGATTATCTCTTTAGTGTATTACTAAATGTACTACTACTTTTGACTTTTTGGCTGCTTTTAAAATTGAATATTATATAAAGCCCATGTGAATATAAGTCAAATCCGCTTATGTGCTTTGTTAATTTATTTTACATTGAAGATAAGATTATTATATTAAAAACATGCGAAGTGTTTATAATTTTTTGGGAAAATTTTATGTACTTATTAACGAAAACATTTAATTAAAAACAACTGTTTTTGTAAAAACCCGATCTGCATGATCGTAAAAAAAAATTAAATGATGCATTTCAAATTTATTTCGTTATTATTTAAATGAATTTTAAAAATCGATAGAGTGTGCCTTACTCAAGCTTTACGTGATTACATAGCTAACATTAATTTATCAAATTTCTAATTAAACCTCTGAATGTAATTGCAGAATATCAATTTCCAAAAATACCATTATTCTTCCCTCAGCTTGTGCTTTCATCTATTTTTTCTGAATAGTTCTTCTTCCTTCGCCGCAAACAATTAATTTCAAAGCCTAATTCAGAAAAAGCATCGAATCTAGAATTAACAGTAATTGCGTTAAAACTAGAGTAGGGCATGTTTCACAAAATTCGCGATTCTCCTCAAAATTATAATGAGATTTTGCAAGGTAATAAGGTAATAGTAAAAGAATGTCAACTAGCACATATATATGTATATTTTAACTATTCATAATATTTTTATTTACGAAAAGAAAATATTTTTATGTTTTCCATTTGATATATATATATATATATAATGTATATAATTTTAATTTTACTTTCTGGATATTTCGCTATATCTTGAGTACTTTTTAAGCAAATTAAAAAGTTTTTACACTCAATTATAAAATTTGTTTATCAAAAGATAATTCCATGCAAAAGATAGTTTTTGATAAATATTTATTTTTTTTATTATTTTATTTAATAATGGTCAAAGAATTTTTGAATTGTAAGCTAGATCATTTTTTGCATCATTTTAAAGAACGTAATTTCACATTGCAAAATGCAAAACTTGGGCAAAATCGGTCGAATTGTTAATGAGAAATCAAATTTTAAGTATCTGACTTTTTTAATTTCTCGGGAAATATTTGACCAATTTCGCTTAAATTTCGTATTTTGCCATGTAAAACTACATTCTTTAAAATGACGTAAAAAGTTGTATACCTCACATTTCAAAAATTTTTCGACCATTATTAAATAAAATAACAGAAATAATAAATATTTACTAAAAGTTATATTTTGCATGGAATTATCTTTGGATAAACGAATTTTACAATTGTGTTTAAAATTTGTTTAATTCGCTTAAAAAGTACTTGAGATATAGCGAAATACCCAAAAAGTAAAATTAAAACGACGGGGTCCAAACTTAGGAGCTCTCACCTGACCGAACTATTGGGACCAATTTTCCCAGACTGTTGGCTATCCCCTACATTTTAGGGGTCAAGAATCCAAATCCATCGAAAAATTATATGCTTATGCAGAGAAAGTACGTTTTTGTGTATAATTTTGTAACTTAAAATATTGTCTGTGCTTATTAACTAATATATTTGAGATCACACCCATCGAGAGATTAAGATTGAGTTCGAGAATATGAAAATCCGATGATTAAATCAAAGAAAATTCAGAATAATCGTTTTTTTTTTCCTTTTTTACGCGCTATACATAAAACCTTTAAAATAAGCTAAGAATACAAAGAAACATCCACTTTGGTAAAACTTCTGAGGCTACAGTCTGAAAAAATTTAGAAAGTGATGGCAAAATTTTTATGAGGTCATGATTATGATCATTTTATGAGGTCAAAATTTTTATGAGGTTTTATTGGCTTTAATTTCAAGTTAATTTTAGAAATTTAGTTGATCACTTGAAATACAAATATGAATTTACAACTATTTGTGGTTAACAAAAATTAATTAAAATATTTCGTTTCCTCCATCTTTTTCGACTGCTTTTTAAATTTTTTTTCGAAAATGGCTACCTTTCCAATTTTTACGTAACGGCTCTTTTTATATCATCACAGTGTCTCAGAGATATCAACTTTTGTGTCAGATTTCTTATTCTTCAAGTAGTGGCGAATTTTGAATTTTTCTACCACTACTTTTGATTTCATAAATTTTTTTTAAAGTTATTTTGCCCATCTGTTCAAATAAATGTTTTAGAAATGCATGTGTAACAATTAATTTACTCCAGACATTTTGTCGTGAAGCTTTTTAAATGATGATAAAATCAAACAAAATTCAGTAATTTTTGGAATTTTAACTTTGTAAAAGCTTTTGTTCAAAACGAATAATCCTTGTAAGTTCGAGAAATGTAGGAGTACAAAAACTTGTCTAATACAGGGTGCCCCAGTGTTATGAGGACAGATTTTAAAGGGAGGTAGGGGGCAAAGATACATAGCAACGCACGGTCGAAAACTTCATAGGAAAGTAGTATGAAAGATACAAAAGAAACAAAGATCAATCTGAAATATTTATTGGTCAGAGATTATGCATGTGCTGTGGAGATGATACGCGAAAATGTCACAAAAGATGTTCTAAGTTTTCACTACTGCTAGCGATGCATGCGTTACACCGACGTGCCCAGATATATATATATATANTAATATATATCAAGAGACGGAAAAAAGAAAAAACTGTCACGAAAGACATTTTATTCCAGCATTTTTTTCGAGCAAAAATAAAATTTCGGAAATATCCAGGAATGTTTTTACAATCATAGCATACATATAAAACTGCTTCTTTCAAGAAAAATAACTAGATATTGCTGATTTCTTTAGAGAAAATATTATCCTCCCAAAAACTAGTTCTAACTGAACTGCCAGCATCTAGCTTTCACCCTTGGTCGAGCCATGGATTGATGAACTTGTTTAAATACACTTGAATTTTGTTTGATATCCACAACAGCACAGGCGATTTTGAAAACTTTTCGGAAGCCACTAGTGCTGCGTCACTTTTCAGTGCTCCCGAAGGAAAGAAATCCACACTGCTTAAATCAGGAGAGCGGGGTGACCAGGGACGGCTTTGGGTCTTCCGACAATCGGACCCCATAAGATAAAGTGGGTTTCTCTTTCCGTTACCAACCAAGTTTCGGCACTAACGTCTAGACTTGCTTGCTTTATTTAATAAAACTGGGCACTATCCCATACATCATGCAATATTAAAAACATTGAGTTACAAACATATTGAGTTTTGCAACATTGTGGTAGTTATACACTAACGTCTAGACACAAAAGATGGTCGATAAATGAAAATCACATACATCAGAAAGAGTGTTAGATAATTGCTTATACCAAGTGTATATTCCACCAAGCCACACCTACCAAGACATCCACAGCCCCCTGTGGAACTCCTATATCTGCATCGTCATTATTCCAGTTGCCCACGGTCACCATCGTATATGAAAGAGTCAATTGTCCTCTTGGCGGGCAGGCACTCTGTATGCTACCCTAGTTCAAGTGCAAGTTCAAGTCTTAAAGAGCAGAGCGTGTTAACTGATGAAGACCGAATATAAATATTTGTACACCAAATAATTGTAGTAGAGCGAACAACTTTGTTCTTTCGAAAAATGAACACTAATAATGACGCCAACCGAACTATGTAGGGGTCAGGTAACTGGCCTTGCGTCAGAAAGATTCTGGGTTCGATTCCCGCACAAAGCATGGATATTCTCTGTCCTTGCAGTGGAAGCAGCGTTGGCCCACTTAACATGTTAGCCCTGAAAGAGTGACCGACAAATCTGCCATTTGAATGGACGAATGACAATCCCATTAGAAGAAAAAAATATTAATAATGACACCCCTGTACTATCACTTTATTCTTCCTTGAAGAAGCCTTTTTAAAAGGCGCAAATGGGTTTAACTTTAAAAAGTTCGCAGATTCTTAATATATAAATATTTATATTTTGCAGCTGACAGAACTATTATAATTTTTGTTAGTAGATTCTAATAATAAAAGCCCTTTAAGGAAATCTCCTTTAGAGAGGAAGGCACAAATGGGTTAAGACCAGAAAAAGAATGAAGAGATTTCCATACTCAAGAAATAAATAAATAAAATAAAATAAATAAAGAGATAACTAAAAAATTATACTTTTTTTTGATTAAACACAATACATTAAATAAACAATAAAACTTCTAAAAGCAGCAACTTTGTGCTAATTAAATATTGAATTAGAATTCATACTCATTTTCTTACAAAAAAAACTTAATTATTATTTAAAAAAGGAACTGACTCAGGTAATTGTATTTTTTTAATTGCACATTAAAAATATCTAATATAAAACATCTAATATAAAATTTCTGATAGCGACGATTTTGTACTAATTAAATATTGTGAATTGGATTTCCTACACGCTATTTTATATAAAAACTATTATTAATAGTTAAAAAAAACCTAACTTAAGCAATGTTTTTCAAATAAAAAAATTCAAACAAGTAGACGAAAAATAACTAGCAAAAAATATCAAAGCTATGTAAATATAGAGAAGAAAAAAAATGAAAGAAAATTTCAAATCAAACGGTCACATGGTGTATGTAATTTGTTCTTTAATAATACCAATCATAGGTCATCAAATATAGCCTGTTATCTACCTTTTGCTGTTATTTCCGGACATTCTTATCCCAACATACGTTTCTAAATAAATAAAAATTTTGTTAAATCGTTCACCGAAGAAAAAGTGATTTACCTTGAGTTCGACGCTTAACCATCCGTAGCCGTCAAGAAATGACACCTATAATCATAGTTATTTTTAAGATTTTTTTTAGTTATAATTTAAAAATACGTCATCAAATAATAATAACGATGTCGAAATGCGCAAGATGCATTAAAATTAAATTGCCGAGCGGAATCAAAAATTTAATAAATGTCCATTAAAAATGTGATATTCATTAAAATTATTTTTATATCCAAACTTAGCCGAGTGTAACCTAATGAAATTTTAGATATATTACGAGAAAATAAATTTATACTCATTTTAAATCATGCAAGTTTTAATGCCTAAGACTATAAATACCCTTACTTACAAAAATATTTCACAGATGAAATAAGTATACAAATTTCTTATAAGTAAACAGTCATTAAAAATGAATTCTAAACCTATTAAAATCGGAATTTTAATTTAGTGACGATATAAGCAGTGCCCTCCACTACATATAAATAATTGAAATATAGATTTAAAAAAAAATTTAAAAAAAGAAGTTTGTTTCTTTTGAAAAAAAATTTCTTATAGGCATAATCTAAATTCTTTTAAAAAATGGGCCAGCTCCATCTATTATGGTTCCATGTATTTTAACTAGTAAAATTTTGAAAGTAATCTAACAATATTAAATAAATAATCCCCAGAAACTGAGGATATACTAGATTAAAAACTTTATTGGCATCGAAAAATATAAAGATGGTAATAAAAGTCTGGCAAGTTTTGAGAATTTTTGAGTTCTTTGAAACATATAACTTTCATTAATACCTTCATATTTTTCTTCAGTCAATGAAATCAAGTCTAGAAATTTGAAGAAAAAAAAACGGATGCAGAAATATTAATAATATGTGTGCTTATTAAAAATGTATAAATAAATAATACATAACAAACAAATACTACTTTGTTTCTGTTACATTGTGGTGAAGATTCATAAGTGTTGTCGAATTTGAATTAGAATCTGATAGCTTTATTTTATAACTCCCTACCACTTTA
>NC_092215.1:1086426-1109537 GCF_043381705.1 Parasteatoda tepidariorum
CTAAGTACCGAATTCGACAGAATTTTTCTCAGTACCGAAATCGTCAGAATTTTTCTAATTTCTGACGTTTTTGGTACTTAGAAAATTCTGTCGATTTCGGTACTTAGAAAAATTCTGTCGATTTCGGTACTTAGAAAAATTTTGTCGATTTCGGTACTTCTAAATATTTTCAAAGTACCGAAATCGTGAAATTTTTTCTAAGTACCGAAATCGGCTGAAATTTTCTAAGTACCGAAAAAGACAGAAATTTTCTATGTCAAAACAGCTTCTGAATATTTTCTAAGTACTGAAAAAGGCAGAAATTTGTGTTGACATGCTAGTGGGTGATGGTTTCTTCCTTAATGGTGAACCAAAGGCAATATTGTTCTACTATTTAAATCGTAGTACAGATGATGGTAATAATCACCTGGTCTCCGCATCAAGCTACCCAAGTCTCCACATCAGGCCGGGTACATTGCACTAGAGAGGTTTCTGAATGGGACATGATCGGCGAAAGTGAAATCCGATTATGTTGGAGAAAAAGTGTTTGCGTTTTTATGCAAACTAAGGAAGGTAAATGTTTGAGCTTCTCTAACGTCTCTTCTCGGTTTTTTTACTTTTTTCCCAAAGGCCAAAAAGTATTTATTTTGTCCATTTGGAAATTATTTATTATTATCATGGGGAAATTATTTATTATTATCGTGATATAGAAATTATTATCAAGGCAAAAAATTATTTAGTATGTCCCAAAAATTACAAACGATTGGACAAATCAATTAAAGAAAAATAGATTGAAATAGACACGCATGGTTTTTGCGTTTTGTTTAGGTAAGTAGCTTCTTTATTTATTTATTTTGCTTTATTGTTGACTGAAAAACTACTAAACAATATTTTCTCCATCATTCCAACTAAGATATTTGATTATTCTTTTCCAGGGTACAAAATGTGATAATAAGACAAATGCATGTTTGGTATAGTTAAAATACAATGTATCCTTTGATTACATGAGCTTGACGTCTAAAATATGAAAGACCTCATGGGATTTCATAATTTGAGAACATTCTGTAATAACAATAATACACCATGATACCCGAACTCAAATCTACCCTACTGTCATTTTTCATTAAAATGAGTTTTTACAAACACTGCGGAAGGAACTCGTTATTAAAGTCCTTCTTTTTTGATCTTAGAGCTCTAGAAATGGGTATGGGAAAGTTTTTATTAGGCATTCACAACATTGAATTGAAATTAATTTTTTTATACATAATTAATCAACTTATGTTTTACCTACAAATCTTCAACATTAATTCCTTTATAAATAATTATAATAAAAGCTTAATTTTAGTTTAGGCATTTATTAATAATTCAAATTTTTCAAATCGTCGATGTTGCAAAAATTATTGACGATTTGTAAAATCAATTAAAGAAAAATGAATTTAAATAGATGTAAGTGTGTTTAGGTAACTCTTTTTTTTGACTCGATATTTTATAATTAATTGCAAATTTCTTTAACAGAAGGCATTGTTGACTGGAAAACTATTAGACAATGCTTTCTCCTACAAGCAAGACTATTCCTCAAACTTCAGTTCGATGGGTACCAGTTTTACTGGGCAGTAAAGGCGGAATATACACAATGCCGCACTCCCACACTGCCAAAATCATGCCGTAGGTCATGAAATTGTAGACCTTTAACTTTCAAGACCCTTCTGGGGAATCTTTTACTTTACTTGCCAGTCCATTCATAACTGAAACGTTTTTGCGGTCACCTTTTCTTTCAACTGCACTATCATATTTTTCCAAAGACAGGTTATTTTAGAAATATTAGTTTATAGTTCATATATCAGAGACATCTGCTTACGTATTTAGTAATTAATTGTGACACTTGGTAAAAAGAAATATTTTGGTATTTTAAGCAGAACGTAGCATATGGCACATTTAAATACCAATCCGTTCTCTTTTAATTGATTGTTGATGAATTATGGACCACCTGGTACAACTTTATTTAATTCTTTGAAAATGATGAAATACTTCATGAAATTACTCTTTTTAACATTTTGTCACTAAAAATAATAATTTTTTCTTAAAACGTCTTTAAATCACCGTAAAGAATGTAAGAAACATTGCTCTCATTGTTTTAATGCCTTTTTTGTGAGAGTAGATCATGATGCAAAATAACCATCGAAACACCTATTTTTACTTATGATAGGATTTTTGCAGTATTCTATCTTAATCTACATCTCTAATCACACTAAAGTTTTCGAATATATGCAGATTTTAACAGTGCTAATTATTTCTTGCGTGTGAAATTTAAAGTTACAGAACCAAACACAAATCACATTTCCATGAAAAACAAATCTACATTTGAAAAAAGGGTGTTTTTAAAATTTGATTTCTTCGTGACTATTCGACCAATTTCGTTCAATTTTTTTGCTATTTAAAATTACATTGTTTAAAAGGATATAAAAATTGTATACCTTATAATAAAGTTTATCGATTATTATTAAATAAAATAATAAAAAATAATAAATATTTTCTAAAAGTTATATTTTCAATGGAGTTATCTTTTGAAATACAATTTCTTAATTTTGTGCAAAAATATTTCAATTCGCTTAAAAAAGTCTCGAAATATGATGAAATACGTAATAAGTAAAATTAACAATAAGGGACTCAAGCTTTGGACCGCTCTCCTAACTGAACCATCGGGACCTTATTTCCCAGATTGCCGCGACTCCCTATATTTTGGAGGTTAAAAATCGAAATCCGTTTAAAAAAAAGAGAACAAAAGGTATGTTTATTCAGACAAAGTACGTTTGTGTGTCTGATTTCGTGACTTAAAATATCGTTTGCACTAATAAATGAGCTTATTTCCTATTGAACTTTTAAGATGAGTAATAAATAGAACGTGAAGAACCGATCATTACAACAAAGTTATTCTGAGTGGCTCATTTTTATTTTGGGCACTACATATCTAGGACACGTGAATTTCAAAATATACTCTTATGATATTTTTAACGTGACGAAAAAAAAAATCTGAATAAAATAATAACGATTTGTGACCTCCAATACCAACAAAAAGAAGTTTTCAATTCTGGAAGATTAGCTATCATGGATAAGGACAAGACACTTTCTTTAATTTGTTCGACGCAGGATAGCTAATTCAATTTATAAGCTGGCTCCCATTAAGAATAAGTTCTTTCTGAGTAAAACAATTTTTGTAGATTTACTTTCTCAGTGTGCTAACAAGATTTCAAGAAGAGCCATTCGTCTAATGCATACTACTCTAGATTTGATTTTTCTTGGGATATCTGAACAGATTTTATTATACAGTTTCTCTGGTAGTTTGTAATGAATATTGTTTGTATTATATATTGGATTTGATAACAAGCTACTTCGAAGACTTCTAAAATTACCGCTAATTTTTAAAATGTTTGTATTTGTAACATGATTAAATGAAGATTTAAGTAAGTGCAATAAGATAAAAAAATTTATTAGGTTAAGTTTATCATATTGCTTCAAAATTCATAGTTGTGTCTAGCAGTGATGGTTTACAGAATAGAGTGTTCGCCTCTCAATATGGTGACCAGGTACGAATCCATGCGGTGGCTGGTTGACGCGAATTCCGCTTGTGCCGAATACAATTTTGATGTAAAATATCTTTAGTAGCTAACGGATTAGAATCCCCTTGATATCAGGCTAGCCATGGAAAGTTTTCGTGTTTTTCCTTTCCATGTAACGCAAATGCGGGTTAATTCTTTCAAAAAAGTGACGAAGACTAGTTTTTCTCAATGCTTGATCCAAGAGTTCACTTGTCGTCCCAGTTGGATTCAAAATAACAAGGCTAAGGAGTTGAACATTAATAGTCATAAACTCAGAATCGGGTCAACCGTTCTAAGCCATCTATATAACAAAAATAAAAAATTGTCATTTCTGAGCCGCGGTGAAGTGACGCAGGTTTGAATTCTTGCGGTGACTGGTTGATACGAATTCTGCTCTAGACTCGCAATGACCACAGTGCTGCCGTAAAATATCCTCAGCGGTAGATGGATCATGGGTTAGAACCTCCTCTCCATGCAGCGCCGGTTAGTTCCATCCCAAAGTTCAAACACGAGGTTTGTCTTGATGCCAGGAATTGCCATCTGGATTGGATTACTAAATTACCGAGTTGAACATTGATAGTCGTCAGAATTGGATGGACAGTCGGACTTTTTACATAAAACTCAGTTAACAAACAATATATATATTTTGATAATTATTTATTGCCTTTTCTTTTAACATATTTTTAGTTTACGAAAAAATATTTTCTTACTTTACGGAAATTCCGTTGTAGTTTGAGAGCATGCAATAACCAAGTTTCATATTTTTTCTTAGAGAAAGCAAAATTTATTTATGATATATTATGATTGATACTCGACATATAAATTTTTTAACTTTGCAAACATCAGGTTTTCAGATGAATTTTTTAAACAAAAATAACCGCTTATTCTACTTTATAATTAATGGAAAATTCTTTCTCAAAAATTCGTAAACATTTAGAGTTCTGTAGAGTCTTCCCATGTTATTTACACTCTTAAAGAAAAGCAAAATATAATACCATAATAGAGAAGAAACAACCAGTGGCTAAAATAAATCCAATCTTGAAACTTTCCGATAAAATAGAAATGTTTCTTTTTATAGGATTTTCAGTTGGACAATCTGTCAGAGAAGTCTTGTGAAAAGAAGAACGTCGGATGTTCCTTTCCCGGTGATGGCAACGTCACCAACCGAATATCCTAAGCTAACATCCGCAAGGACAGCTATCTATCCGTTTTGCCCCAGTGACCAGGGGATGGAAGAGGTCTGTTTTCAGGAAATCAACCCTCAGGATAGGGAGATACAAGAGAAGAACAACTGTTCTTTGTTTTAGAACTTTTTCTCTCGCTGTTTTCATAGAACTTATTCTTGGATAGTCGATACTTAATGGCTTGGATTTAATTTCACCTTATTTCTTATTTGTATTTGGGAGTGGATAAAGTTCATTTTTTTTCTTTTTTTTATGCAATTATTTTTAATGAGATTATTTGAACGAAATCCACTCTAAAGAAGGAACGAAATTCTCTTTTTATTTAATATTTTGTGTGTAAATAAACTTCTTCTTGAATAAATCTTGTTCTTTAAAAATGACGGGCTTGGGGCTATTTATTTACAAGCTACACATTCTCCAAAGGTGATATTTTGCATCAAACTGCTCTTCAGTATTGTTTTCAGTTAGATACTTAGCAAGTCTTCAGAATTGATATTCGATAACAGTGTAATATACAGAAACTCTCTATTTCTCAATCTGTTCGTGGTTCGATTCTATTTTAAATCATTCGAATTTGATTCTGATTAGTATTAATTACGTTTTTTGATAATAAAAAAAATATACCATTCTGTGGTGATCACCGGGACCATATAATTGTTGGCATATCCATTCGGGATATAATATATTAGGTTTGTTATTAATTATTGTTATTATTAACTGTTAATAATTTTCGTTCATCGTATTTGGAATTTTGATCATTGCTAGTATTCATCGTAAATTTGCATTGTAAACAACGCATATTTTTCCATAGAAACTTAAAATATGAATACGAAATAGCATAACTTATTTACTAATGTTAAGAGCATTAATAATTTCTTTTTCCATTCTTAAGAATTTAGTTGCTTCATTTTTTTTTTCTACCTTTATATCAGAGACGCTAAGTTCTTCATTTTCTGCAAAAGATTTTATAGAGTGGAAGATAGAGAATTAAAAATTTAGCTTACCGATATCAACACGGAAAAAGAAACACATGAAAACTCTAACAAAGACGTTTAATTTCTTATAAAATATTTTACTATTTATATGTAGTGATGAATATGCACAAAATGCATACCACCCACATTTTAATGTTCAGCTTTATTTAATGGTGTTTTTTGGTAACTTTGAAAACTGTGTCTTGCAAGTTCTTTCAATCTGTTTATTTTAACCCTAGAACTAGTGAACCTCAATTGCAAAGGGTTAATTCAGGAATATAATATCTATTTACTAATTAATTTTCCTAACTCATAGCAATAGGAAAACTATCTTGTAACTAAATTAAGTAAATATATTATTCAAAATTACTTTTAAGGCATAACAAAAGTGAAAATCAAATAAAGATTTTACTATTCTGTTAAAAACATGCTCCATTATACAAAAGTGACTTTAAACATAAAGTGCCACTCAGATCTGTCCCAGATACTCTCCTTACAATTCTTTAGATATGTGTACAAACATTTTTGTACCTGTACTTCTTTATGCTACACCATTGAATGAAAAGATATATCCCCTACCACTTTCTCAAATAAAAGAACCTTTTGCATTACTGTAAAATGCGATGCATCAATCTAATTTAATATTATTTTATATCAATTTAAATTATTCACAAGTTGCGATGCACTTTTTTAAAAAATAAATAAATTTTAATAAAATATTAATAAATAATCTTTCTTACTAGTTTGGACAAATATTTTCCACAAAACTGCAGCAAATTTGTTGTAGTGTGAGTCTACGCCAGAGAGGCCGGATTATTTTATTAAATAGGACAAAATGAAAAACAAAAACTTTTACAATCTTGTTAAATTCTAAATTCATTTTAAAGCTTCCCCACGAAAAAACTGAAAGGGAAATTTTTTTTCTTCCCTTTTTTTATACTCTTTGAATTATTTGCATGCAGTGGCGGGAAATATAACTTCAAATCAAATTAGCTAAAACAAAAATAACAGATAATAGAATAAAAACTTTACTATCACCAGGAAATATTTCCCCACGAAGTTGGGACAAGATGTGTATCTCTGCATTCTACTCGATAGTTGATTTTATCTTCCTTTTAACACTTTGATTCACCACTTAACGTCCACTCTCTAAATATGACATTTATTTTTAAAAGTTTGATGAAACGCTTTATTTTATTTTATAACCGGCATTTAACAGCCGACCCAATTCAGAGTTTGCGACTATCAATGTTCAACACCATGGCCTTGTAATTTTGAACCCAACCCAGAAGACAAGGGAACTCATAGTTTAAGAATTGGGCCAAATTAGCCTCCATGGAGGACTTTTGGATGGAATTAACCTTCATTTGCGTTACATGGAGGGGAAAGCAATGAAAACCTCCAACGGTTAGCCAGACGGCAAGAGGAATCCAACCCATGATCCGCCAACCACTGAGGATATTTTGCGTCAACACTTTGGCTGGTGCCTGCTGGGAGCTGAATTCTTATCAAACATCCACCTTTGGGATTCGACCCTGGATCATTTGGAGGCGAATGCTCTATCGCCTGAGCCATTGCGACTCTTGGTTTTGGTAAAAATATTCGCTGTTTATTTTAATTAAAAGCTCCTTTTTGGACTCTTAAACGAGAACTAATATTAGATCATCTTCGTAAAAGCTAGATGATATAGTGATGAAAGTGATAAAATCTTCTGTAATCAAGACAAATAAGGACTAAAAATACCATTTGCACTCCAAGTTCTTTCTACAATAAAACATGCAACCACTAAGAGTTCAGAAGAGAGTTCACTCAATTACCACAAAGAGACCATTAAAAAAAATAATTACTAAACATTTTAACATTCAGGTAATTTATGGTGCAATAACCTTGAGTGCAAAAGTCTGTCAACTACTACGCTTTTTAGAAAAAGTTTCAAAGAGTGGTGGACTATCAAAAACTAAATCAGCAAACTTTTCATATAAACTTTTGATTCATTTGCATGTACTGGTGGGGAAAATGATTTTAAATCCAATTTACAAAGCAAAGAACATCACATCAAAACATTGACTTAGTTACCTCTAGAAAAAACTCTTATCAAAAGCGCAAAAAGATAGGCTTGGATTTAACAGTTCCAAATTTCCTACTCGGCTAAGAAAAATGTAATTACTGGTATTAAATTCATGTTAATAGTAGAAGGAATTTTTTTCCATGAAATACCTGGATAGAAACTGTCATATTTTTCATAAAAATGTAAAACACTATTATTATAGCTTTTTTTTTTTTCACCACGAGTTATGTGAAAAAAATATAGATTAAGTTTCATTTTTGATTAGCATTTCATTAAAGCCGCAAGCGGAAAAACTCTGGAACGATGAAGAATTGCATTCTAACTTTATGATTTTGGATATCAATTTTTCAGATATATAATTTTAAAAATGCCTTTCATTTACTGGATTAAATTGTTCTAAATTTATCTAAAGGAACAATTAAAAGAATTCAAGAAGATTAAAAGTTCTTAACAAAAGTGTTCTCATCGCCTGAAAGTCAACCAATCTCTTCAACGAAAAATCGTAAAAGTGATTTTAAAAGAAATGTTTTTAAATAAAGACTTTCTTTCAAGCGAATCTAATTACCGAAAGAACTTAATTAAAATTAGCGAAGTTTTATCTTTACTGAAACAAATTAAGACAAAATGAAAGTGAAAAGGGTGACAATTTAAACTCCTAAAACGGAATGCATGGAATTTTTTAGCGTATGTACCGCTTTTAGTCGAGTTTTATTTACTATTGGCTACAGATGGATTCGAGAAACCTAATTGGTTCTTTTTTGGCACTCTTTATATCCATTAGTCGCATACCTTGTTTTCTCGATCCTCAAGTAAAGTTGAATTGTGAGAAAAAAAATTTAAGTGCAAGTTGACTATAACACAAAAGCCTCAGAGAATTTAAATTAGTTGAGAAAATAGATTGGATCTAAAAAGTAGTATAATTATCACTGCTGTAATGAATAGTAAGAGATCCTAAATTTCTTTCATTAACAACTGCAAATTAACTGTGTAATTGTGATGTTTCACTCTTTTAAGCTACAGTTTTTTTAGTAATTGCGACAACAATGCTTAATATTGACGAACGATCAATGCAACAGCTAAAAGAGATTTACAAAAAAGTTGGGAAATTCGCAAATATTGATTTTACGCTTTCGATATAGAGGAATCGGCTCATAAAAATTGAAATATCAAGTAAAGCAGCAAAGGAAAAAAAAATTGCTGAGGGGTACATTTTTTATAAATAATTGAGGACATGTGTGGTGTTGACCAAAATGCGGTTGAATATTTGAGTTTAAATCGTTTCAGTTAGAAAAAATAAGTAAAAGAGAACTGACCAAGTCATCTTACTTGCAACCAGTTCATCAGACTAGTTGTTCTATCACAGTATATTTAAAATATTGGAATTGAAATATTTTCTGCAGATATTTTTAATTATTTTTCCCACAGCATATTTAAATTTTGTAATAGCAATATTTTCCCCAGTTATATATATAACCCTCACAGGAACAGCAAATTTCAATTGTAAGGCTCTGTCACGTAGGACATTATCAGGTGTGACCTTGCACAGAAAATTCTAAGTAAAGCGACATGCTTAAGCTCTTTGTTGTTTAAGGAATAGTGGTTGATAAACGTTTAAAAGCAATTAATTTTACATTTCGATTGGTTTGCAACTTTTGTTGAACTAATGTTGCCAGACTGCCTACACTACACCAGAAAGGGTTGTTGCTGTTGTCGTAGGCCATTAAGGCAATTAGTGCGATTGTTCGTGCCTTCCACTGGCGCCATCTATGGCCAAGAATTTGACTTCTGCCGCATTCGTGCGTCGCACTCGTTTATAAGGCGGACCCATTCATTCATCCACAGATCGTAATTTTGACCTGAACCAGAGAACGATCAATCTCTTCAGTACAGTACCCCAGTATCAATCTCTTCAGAGGTATTGATTTCTTATGAGAGCATAGAGGATTTCGTGACCCGACTGATTTAACGTGCACCAGTCACAATTTACTACACTACTAGTTCACTGGAAAGGGTTAAAATGATAGTAAAAGTTATGCTTTCTATTTATTTCATAGATTTATAAAAAAGGATTTAACCACCTCTACATATAAAATTATTGAACATACATATATAATTGTATGATAACTATACAATGGTATTTTCAAGATTTAACAAAATAGAAAGTATGTTTCTGTCTATTAGTTTCACTACTTTTGAGGAAAATCATCCTCTGAAAGATTAAAAGTTGGCCGGTATGAAATTGGCCTGAAGTTAGGAAAAAAAATTTTATGAAAATCGTTACGACGCTGAAAAAAAATATTTCGTACAAACCTTGAATGTTAGATGGCATGTATTTATTTTTACCTAAATCGCCCCACCTTACAAAAAGGAAATAAAGGCTAGGTCGAGTGGGCTCACCACTGCACCAAACGCTCTATAGTGTATAGGTAGCGGGTTCGATATCCTGGATTCTTAATGTATCTTTATCTTATTTGCACTATCTTTTCTTCAATTTGCCAAGGGCTAATAAAAATCTTTGTAATGGGCTAGCATATCTGTCCATATATGTGTAACAATAAATAAATAAGGAGAAAAAAAAATAATATTGCATTTATCACTATTTTGTTGAAATGGGCTTCTATGAAATGATAATTTTACCACTACTTGTTTTGCACTATACTATTTTTACATCTCAACTTTCACCACTGGCACTTTGTGTCAGTAAACTTAAGATAAAAGAAATTTTGTTGCTTGTTACATTTTGTCTATTTTCTGCCAAGGAAATGCGATGGCTAACTATTAAACTCATTTTAGTAACAGTTTTAAAGTATCGCCCAATCTTTCCTTCTATATCAGGTGTACAGGGAAATTCTACTAGCGAAAGAATCATTATTCAAGGATGCAAAACCATTTACCCATAAATGTGTCTATCAAATCATAGTTCAATTTTCATTACAAGTTTGAATATGTTCTTATGCTGTGTCTCTTTAAGCTAAAATATTAGTATTAAGTTAAAGGGTAAATACACTTTCTTTCATAAAGGACCTTTCGCATTGCTGTAAAAGGACTTAATAGAACTTTCCGGTAGACCTATTATAATTCTCTTTAGCATCCGTTTCTATGGAAACCGATACAAAAAGTGCAGTTTTATTAGAAATGGAGGCAGTGGAAAATGGGTCAATTCATTTGGAGCTTGCTGTTTTGACCATGCCGCTTGAAAACAATCTAAAAGTTGAATCGGCTTTTCATCTCAAGAGGACAGTGTACATATTCTTCTCTCTTTCTTATAAATGAACCATTTCGTGTAGAATTCAATTTTTTTTTAAAAAAAAAAAACGCTGCACTGACAATATTTTTGTCAATTTTTCATCAAAATAAAAAAATCACAAAATATACATTTAGAAATTGCGAATTTGATTTAAAGTAGAATGATCAAATCACATTCAGCAGGAATGTTCTCAAAGTTATGTAAAAATCGCTAATTGTAAGTTATTATTTTTTAAGATTTTAATCTTTTTATTGCAGTCTATTGAAAGAAATATTAAAAATATTTTTAAAAGAATTAATTTTAATCCATTGAGCGATTAACAACCGTAAAACTTATTAAAAGTTGAAGGGATGCTGAACAGGCTCCTAAAAGCTCCGCGTCGTGGAACAGATCCCATAACACAAGTTCTTTTTAAGTTTTGTTATTAAATGCTTATTACCTATTCAAGATTGTTTTTGTTTTAGGACATATTAAAACCTTCTTTTCGTAAGATTATTATTTCAAATTTTTTTATATTTTTCTGCTATTTTGCATATTGCCTATAAGTGATAAAAAATCCAACTGCTTCTAACTAACTAATTTTCTTTCTTTCTTTTACTTGTTTACTTTTTTTATTATTATTTTGAAAATTATTTCATCCCATAACTAAATATCCAAAAGCCTTATTTAATGCATACAATTTCATAATAAATTATTATAATTCTATTTTTCCTGAGAATGTTTAAAATTTTGACTCTATAACTATAACGGAAAGATGGCCTAATTGAAGCAAAGAATAAAATTCTTAATGATGGTGTGATTGGTGAAGATGGTGGAAGGATGGTGCAATTGGTGAAGGTGGTGGAAAGATGGTGTGATTGGTGGTGTAGATGGTCTAATTGAAACAGATAGTGGAAAACGGATAAAAATCACAATGAAAATTTTATGTCGTTGCAGACATCGAGATGCAAAATAAAAAAATTTTTTTATCCAAGTGACGTACCAATTAAAATAATAAATTTTACGTAATAAGATTAAGAACAGCTCCTGGGAGATAAATCCCCTACATCCTGCCTAATTAAAAGTAGTATTCAATTAACGTTTTGTTGCACAGGAGTGATGCATTATAGGTGCATTATCGAAAATTGCAAAAAAAAAAAAAAATAAATAAATAAAAATCAGCCACGATATCTCGTACTTAAAATCAAATAGTTCGTTCGAAATGAAAGTAAATCTAATAACCCATATGCTAATGTTTAATATGGTAGAAGAATGGTTAAAAATAGATGTTCAGTTGTTGTGATATTGAATAAGAAATTAGTTAAGCACATGAAATAAAAAGTTTACATTTATTGAGAATTTATATTAGCTACTCATAAAATTGAAATTAAATGATTTATTTATTTAAAGAGAGAATTTATGAGGTGGGTAAAGCCTTATAGTGGCATCACAGTGACTAACAAATATTTTAATACTATTGAAATCATTATTATTTCTCTATATCTGCATGAAAATTCTACTCAAACTTTAAACGATCTTAAAACTTTAAACGATGAAGGGACTTCTTAGAAAACTAAAGGTACCTTTTGGATAGCAAATTAAACTATTTTTCTGTTTCATTTTTTTAGTTTCATTTTATCATTATTATTTTTTTTTTAAATTTATTTAATTTTTAAGTATTTGCAAAAAATAAATAAAAAACATTAAAAATGTCTGCATGTAATATGGTGCATTTTCATATCAGATTTGACTTCTAAGTTGGCGGTCTACATTTCTTGGCGACTTTTTACTTGTGTACTTGTCTGGCTAAGTGAAAAGTATCAAACTAAATTGCCATTAGTAGTAACATATATGCACTACCCTTAGTTACATTTTTCTAGGCGAAAATTAAACCTGGAAAAGGAAAAATGAGTATACATTTTCTGCTCTCTCATACCAACATCAAAAGCGTCAAATTTTTAAATTTTTACAACATTTAAAAGAAAAACAAATATGGACATTTCAAGAATCAAGTTTTAATATCACCACGGCCACTAGCGATACCGAAGAGGAAAAACTAAACCGAAGTTTATGTCCCCACTCCAACTGCAAAACTGTCACCAAATCTTTCCATTTTGTATCCACCCCCCTTGCATTCGATTATATTCTATCCCCTCCCCTGCTTTCCATCCCGCTTTCTAACTGGCTCCTTTCCTTTCGTTCCGGGCGTTTGGAACTCACAAGATGGCGGTCTTCACACAAAAATTCTATTTTCTATGGTAAGCTTCTTTTTATTTGTTACTTTTACCCCCTACGGTTTTTCCTTGTAAATTATTAGCTCAACTGAGAAGCATGGCTTCCAGATGTCACTAATCAGTGGTTTCACTCTCACAAACGGAAACATTTCCGGTGATATGGAAGTAGGCTTAAATGCTTCAAAAAAGCATTGTTTTTAGATTTCTTTGAGGGCGATTGGATTTTCGTCTTTATTGTACTAAATGTACTTTTTTTAAAAAGTTATTATTTCATTTCCGTAAGCAAGTTTTTATAATTTTTTCTTATCAGAAAAAATATTTGCGTTAGATGAAAAATATAAACAAAACTGATCAATTTTTTTAAAAAAAAAGTAAATAATCTTGTTTACTTAGAAGAAATATATAGTTTAAAATCATTTTTATTAACGAAAGCTTTTCCGGTTGTATTCTAGAATAGATTAGGCTTAAATTCATGTTGAATTGATTCGGATTGTTTTTTCAAAAAAGCATTGTTTTTATATGTCTTTGAACACGATTTTGTTTTCTTGTTTACTGTACTACATGTACTTTTTTTATAATATTTAAATTCTGTACGTAATTCTTTATGATTTCATTACCTGATAAAATGCTTGCAAAGTCACTATCGGTGAGAAAAAATGTAAACAAAACTGATTGATTTAAAAAAAAAAAAAATCTTGTTTACTTAACGGAAAAATACTATTCAAAATTATTTCTGTGCACGGAAATTTTTCTGGTTGTATTCTGGAATGAATGAGGCTTAAATGCATCTTGAGTTGATTTAGACAACTTCTTCGAATAAGCATTATTTTTATACTTCATCGAGCGTAGTTTGATTTTCTTGTTACTGTACTGCATGTACTTTTTTACATTTTATAATTTCTGTATGCAGTTCCTTATAATTTCTTTACCATGAAAAAATATTTACCGAGTAACTATAGGTGGATAAAATATGTAAACAAGATTGGCCCATTTAAAAAAAATCTTGTTTATTTAGCAGAAAAATATTGTTTAAAATTATTCATGAAAAAATGTTAGCGGAGTCATTGCTGGTTGATAAAAAATGTAAACAAAAAAAAATAAATAAATAAATAAATAAATAAAAAGCGGAAAAAAAAATCCTTAGCAGAAGAATATTGTTTGAAATTACTTTTTTATGGAATTCCTTATAACTTTTTTTACATGAAAAAATATTTATGGAGTGGATAAAATAAAAAAAAATGAATAAGTAGATAAAAAATATAAGCAAGACTGATTGATTCGGGAAAAAAACTAATTTCCTTAGAGGAAAAATATTGTTTAAAATTATTTTTTACTTAATTCTTTATGATTTTTTTACATGAGAAAATATGTGCTGAGTCATTATAGGTGGATAAAAAATTTAAACAAGATTGATCGATTATATAGAAGAAAAACATTATTTAAAATTATTTTTTAAAAAATTATTTTAATAGTCATGAAATAATGTTTACAATTAGTTTTTGATAGCTAGTTGTTAAAAACTAAACTGAAAAGTTTAGAAAAAAATTAATAGTGAGAAATTCAAACAGAATAATTTCTTTTTAAATACGGAAATAATGTTTATAAATAGTGTTTGATATTTATTTAGCTATCATTAACAGTTAATATACTTTTTTCCCTTATTTTATTTAGGTATGAATATAGCTTTATTTGAAAAAATGTATCTAAATCTTTAAAGAAGAAGAAAATGTAAATAAGAGTGAAAAAAAAATGAAGTACCTACGTTAATATTTTGAAATAACTGCTGCAAAAAATTATTTAAAAACTTACGAATTCGTGTTTAAAAATTTTGTTGTGATATTTAACTATGAATAGATAATTAGTAAAAATGAAAAAAAAAATTATCATGAGAGATTTAAAAATATTGTTTCTTAAACCAAGAAATTTTGTTTACAATTATCATTTGGTAGAAAATAAGCAATAGATTTACTATTTTATTCAATTTTATTTCATGTCTGTACCTGTATTTATATGACTTAGTTTGATTATATTACTATATTAGTAAATAGGGAGAATGCAAACAGTCACGAAAGCTTTCAAAATATTGTTTTTTTTTTAAACGTTTCAAAATAACATCAATGTATTGTTTAAAATTATTTCGGCTATAAGTAAATTGAAAATAGAAATTGTAGAGTTATTTTTATAGCAAAAATATTGATTACAATTTGGGAATAACTTTAAAAAAATTATCACCCGGAAAAAAAAATTCGAATTGTAACTCATTTTAATCGTCTGTAACATTAAACTAGAAACAAAAAAGTCCTTCAATAATTAGCTAAAACACATCTTTTTTAAATTATTTTAAAATAAATGCAGCTATAAAGAATAAAAATTTTCATTATTTTTATTTCATAGCACCTGCCAGCTTGAGTAATCACTGGTAGCTGAAATCAGTTACTTATAGTCATCAAATTTCCAAGAGCCGAATCGCTAATATAAAATTTCTTTGAATACACTGCGGAACAATTGTTTTTGCTGTTGTATCTTTTTCTTTCATTCGTTGTAGTCTAAATAAATAGTTACATCCTATGCAATTTTTTGTGCATTAGTACTCAAGGGTTAAAAATGCACAGTGCGCAAAAAAAAGAAAGTATAATAGCTTTTATATATAATATAATAATAAACTCAATAACTTTTGATCCAATGTTCGGATCTTCATGTTCTAGCATTCAAGCTCTAGGAGCTGATCTAAATATGCTAATTAACAAGCTCAGACAATATTTTAACTTAAACAATCTGACACAAAAACATATTTTCTCTGAACTTTTTTTCGACTGATTGGGGTTTCTGACCCCTCAAAAGTTTGGACACCTTAATGATAGCTTAAATTTTTGCGAATTTCGCTATATCTCAAGAACGTTTTAAGCGAATTGAAACATTTTTGTACACAATTATAAAATTCGTTTATTCAAAGATATTTCCACGTAAAAAATAACTTATTTATTATTTTTAGGTAAATATTTATTATTTAATTATTGTTTTACTCAAAAAGGTCGAAAAAATTTTGAATTGTAAAGCATAAAATTTTTACTTCATTTTAAAGTATGTAATTTTATATGGCAAAATAAAAATTTAAGCAAAATCGGTTGAGTTGCTCCTGAAAAATAAAATTTTAAAAACAAATAAGATATTTAAAATTCGCTTTCTCAGGAACTATTCAACCAATTTCTCCCAAATTTTGTATTCTGCCATTTAAAATTATATACTTTAAAATGATTTAAAAATTGTGTATTTTAAGATTCAAAATTTTTTCGACTATTAATAGACTAATAAAAAATAATAAATATTTACTAAAATTTCTTTTATGCATGGAATTTTCTTTGGATAAACGAATTTTATGACTGCGTGCAAAAATTTTTCAATTCTCTTAAAAAGTTCTCGAGATATATCGAAATAAGCAAAAAGTAAAATTAACATTAGGGAGTCCAAGCTTCAAATCGCTCTCCTGTCCAAACTATGGGGACCCTATTTTCCAGATTGCGGCTACGACTTATATTTTGGGGGTCAAAAATCCAAGTCCGTTGAAAAAAAAAAAAGGTATGTTTTGTCAGAGAAAGTACGGTTTTTAGTCTGATTTCATAACTTAAAATATCATCTTCACTCATTAATTTGCATATTTGAGGTCAATCTCGCGAGTGATTGAATCCTAAAACATAAAGATCCGATCATTTGATCGAAAGTTATTCATGATGGTCTGTTTTTTTTCGCGCACTGTACATAGGTTTGATACAAAACTTAATTATATCATTTCATATAAAAGTGTCCTATCCTTATCTAGAAACAATTTAAAAGCAGTGCAGGGTTCATACGGTTCTTAAAAGGTTTAAAAAGTGGTAGCAAAAGTAAGAAAAGTTCGTGACTACTACCACTCTTTATGTTTTCGAATAAATATATCTAATTTTAAAGTGAAATTAATGAAAAGTAATCTTTTTAAAGCAAGATCGATAACCCCTTTTAAGTTTTTTAAATTGTACTAACCCTGCAGTAGAGCTAACTTGCCTCGAATTACTGGCAATTTTTGTCTTTCTAGTCTTAAAAGAAATTGTACTTTAAAGTAGGGTTGTTAGTTTAGTAGGCTAGAGAGTCATTTCACTTCGAACACGCTGCGAGAAAGCAAGTTTTTCTGCTGTTTTTCGTTCCTCAGTGAAACATAATAGGCTGCGTTTAAGTAACTTTTCGTTCCTCAAGGACATTTAACCCGATCACAAAATTTGTAAACTACAAATCGTTTGTCGTTGCCATAGAGTGGAAATAGTATGTATTCCCCAGTATTTCAACTCTATGGTCGTTGCCCCCTTTTACATGGTGGACGCTAGAGGATGGGGACAGGGAAAGGACCATCGGTAGGGTCAGCAGAAGGGGAGAAAAGGAGTTGGAGAACGCAAGCTTGGAACTATTTCGTCCCTCAATGAAATAGATATCCCACAAAAACAAATTGAAGGAAATGGTATATTCCACAAGAACAAATTGTTAAGATAAGGCAGGGGTTCTACATTCTAATTCCTCATAAATCTATCACTCCTTAACTCCCCTTCCGCTGACCAGACGAGTGGTTCTCTAGCTGTTCAAGCCCTCGTCCTGTAGCGTCCACCATGTAAAAGGAGGTGACCACAAACGATTTGCAGCTTACAAATCATTAATTTGGTTTTGTAGGATTTCTAATTCACTGAGAAAAGCAAAAGCAGCTAGTGGGAAGCGATTTATGAAGAACTAGAGTGCGGAACACCTTATCGTAAAAAAAAAAAATTTCTTGTGGAATATAACATTTCCTTCAATTTGTTTTTGTGGGATATCTATTACATTGAGGAACGAAAAAGCTCAGTTCTCATCAGCCCCAACTTTCTTCGGTTGCATTTAAAAAATAAATAAATTAAGGTGGTGTTAATGCATTATATTACCATTTAAGACCGAGCTTTAGCGATTGTGTGGGTTATGTATTAACCCAATATGTGAAAAGAGGTAATATAATTATCTTAAACCAAGTTTAAACCGAGTAAAAATTTTCTTCTCCGAGCTACCATTTTAATGTTAAAAATATCTTAGCTAATTCATTACAAACATAAAATTAGATCTTAAATTCAACAAGGTGTTCTAATAAGCGTGGATTACAATGTGGAACATATTTTTTATGTTCTTTGAGATTTTTTAATGGTTCTTGAATAGTACCGATTTCAAATCTGCAATCGATATCTTTCTCCGAACTACATTTGCCGTTTCTTTCTTTTTATTTTTTAAATGGCATTTTTAAGTCTATTTTTTATCGAAATGTTAAACATTATATAACAGGGGGTCAAACAAATGCTGCGACAATTTTGTAGTAGAGTTAGGGAGCATAATCAGGATTTTCAGGAATTCATGCCCTGAAATGTCGTTATACGCTACTATGGGTGCTTCCTTATTATGAACTGATTCTTCGTGTGCTTCTGAACAGGTCATAAGAGGGAAGCGCCTACGTACAATGATATTTCTGGGCAGATACAATATTAATCCTTATGGAGTCTCCAATGCCTCGTAGAAGTTTGTCGCAACATTTACTTAACCCCCTGTTATATATAGCATTTTCAAACTTCTACACACTTGTCGACAAAAAATAGACTAAAAATAACTTTTAATAGAATCTTTAGTTTTAGGAGCAAAACTAATTTCACATTTGAAATCCCCACACCCGAGTTAGGAAGATCAAGCATTTGTATAAATTTGTTCCCCAGTATTATCTTCAATATCTTAAGTTGATAAGATACAAAATAACTTTTATGTTTTCAGCTATTTATATCAGAAGGTACGTTCAAATTGCATCAAGTCCCCTTCCTTACAGTAGAAATAAGCAACCCCGTTATGTGGTTATGTAATATTTGAATGCCTTCTGATGGTGGTCACAAATGTATTAGAAATTCGACGATTGGGTTTCGATAACCACTTTTTTAAATTTGTAAGGCTCGCGAGAACCCTATCTACTTAAAAATGAAAATATACATTTCAAAATGTGGTTTTCTAACATTTCATCCATTTTTTCTGTTAGAATTGTTTTTAATTATCTCAAATATTTTTTTATTTTGATTTGCTGATTCACTTTTATATCAATTTTGATTACTCAGAGCGTTGTAATTTTACCTATAATGGTAGGAGTAGGTCGTCTGGAAAGTTCGTGTCAATATTCGTCTGCCGAAACTCCAAAAGGTAGACTGAAATATTCAAATGGTAAAAATTATTCATCAAAGCAATTTGAAGTTCTCCTAATTTCCCAACTACATCAATTTCAATAATATTTATACAACACGTATAAGACTTCTATATATGCAATAAGTATCCAAATCTTTGAGGGGATTAAGAAAATTTAATAATCCATTTTCGCAAACGAGAATTAGATTTTATGGTATAGAATTTTGCTACCACTTGAATATTTTTAAAGGACCTTTGGGAGCTCCGCCTATCGAAAATTGGAACAAACATACTGGTCCACCCAATAGAGTCAAATAGATCCCTATCGAAAAGTATATAAAAAAAGAGGGGGTAGCAAAAGACTTATTGCCGTTTTTTTCCCGATTGCCTATCTTTTTATTCAACTATGCTATCCTTTACTGAAACTGAATTTTTTTTCGTTTTATTCATTCGCGCGATATTACACTTCAGTTAAAGCAAGAAAGAATAATAAAAAAAAGCGAATATGAAGTCATCAGAAAGCAAAACTAAGTGGCAACGTCCCATCTTTAGATAAATCGTCCGCTGGTATGAAATAAAATGCAAAAATAGAAGGAAAGAAGAAAAAAAAAAGGGAAATAAGATCGAACGAAAAAAAAAATGCAGATGTAAGCTAGAAAACGGCATTCGATTTTCTAACCCTAGCTCAAAACTTAGTCCAATCTGTGTGAAAGGAAGAGCAAATACCAATACATAATTCGATATTTGTATTATTTTCTTTGGCAACGCACCCCCTTTTCTTTTTCAGGGTGTGTTACATTAGTATTATAGATAGAATGGAAAACTTTCAGAACGGCATGCATATTGGAATACTGCCGAATCTCTGACGGATCGTTACATACGTAGGAAAATAATACCTGACTGAGGCAGCGAGCTTTTGAACTTGCAAGTCGGAGCTGATACTGCATTTTGCTATTTCTAATAATGCATATGAAGAAGGAAATTCGAAAAGTTGATTGATTGTTTCTGGTTACAATATGTATTTATCGTCAAAAATCAATATCTCCCCAACTGACAAAACTCACCCCCTACGTCTACCACCCCTATTTCAGATGCTTCCTATTTCATCGGCTGCCCGACGGTTAACGATGCCAGATTTCTAAGCAGATAGTTTCCGTTCTGGAAGGGATGGTTGGGTGAGGTTCGAAAATTTCTGTCATTCCTGATGTGGTATTTAATTTCAAAACTCCATTTTGTTCCTCTCTTTTGTGTTCTTTCTCTGGGTAGAATGTTTCGCTAGATCACACTCTTTTCTTGTTTCGAACAATCCAAGTTTTCTCTTTCGAATCTGGTTTCGAACAAATAATGGTGAAAGGCGAATGAACTTCAAGGTTTTACGCTGGTCGAGTACATTTTCACGGGGTATACATTTATATTAAATAAATAAAATTAAAACTTTTCAATCTACTTTTGTGTTAAAAACTGCAAATTACTTGAAGAGGAACATTACATTCAATGTGATTTATGATTCTTAATATGATAGAACAGGATTTTCGTAAGTCTCAGAAATTTTAAAAAGCGGCATTGAAAAGGGGAAACCCTCGATCATTTAAGACTTTTGTAGCCAACATAATAAATTATGTGGTAAGAAAAAATATATGCAGGAAAATTCTTGTATCTGCATTAAAATTGACATGAAAATTATGACTTTGTAATTGACATCCGGTTTTTCACTTTTCTCCAAATCTGCTTCAAACTTTTATTCTATCTGAGGAAATATTTCCCTATTCGGCAGTGAAAGACTAAATGAAATGCAACTATAGATAAAATTACCTTTTTACAATTACTATGGTTTACACTTATTTTCGAGGCAGAGATAGCCTGGTTGGTAAAGCTCGATCCCACCGGCCGATGACTCCCCGTGCAGTAAATGGTGATTGGTGCACGCTAAATCTGTCGGGTCATAAACTCCTCTATATTACCATAACAAATCATACCTCTGGGGGTACTGAATAGGAAATTGATCGTTCTCTGGTTCTTGTCAAAATTACGATCTGTGGAAGAATGAATGTATGTATGAAAGGGTAATGTAAAAGTATGAACTTGCTGGTATGATGAAAATGAGATTATGCATGTACTATTGATTTCGGGAATATGATGCATCTCTGTAGTAGTAATCTGCTATTGGTCTTATTTTCTTGTCTTCAGTTAATTTACAGGCATTTACAGCAGTTTTCCATTTTGTGCACCTGTCTTCTATTTCGTGGATTTGATCTTGTAGTTTTATTAAAGCTAAATTTGGATTTCTAGATTTGATAATAATTCCACTGTCATCAGCAAAGAAAGCTGTGATGCTATTGTAGTCTGCTTTGTTAACTGGAAAATCGTAAGTGTATAAGATATATTAGATTGGTCCAAGAATGCTGCCCTGAGGTACTCCTGTTGTGATGTTTCTTTTGATGATTTGTAGTTTTGTATGGAGACTTGAAATGTTCTGCTTGAGAGATAGCAGGAAAGTAGTTTAATGAGGTCAGGTGGAACATTTAGTTGCATGAATTTTTTCAATGTCTTGTAAAACTTGCTCTTATCTATAAGATTGATTCATTTGAATTTAGTGGTAGGCAAAATCATATTAAATTAAATTTATAAATCCAAAAATTTAAATGAAATAAGAGTTTTTAGCACTTTAAATCTATAAAAGCCTTCCGGACCCATATTTTGGAATGGTGAGAAAAGCACCTTTATGACAAATTTGAATATTTTATTGAATATTAATTAGTGCTATGAAAGTATTACAACCAAGTCATTCCTGAACCATAAACTTTACTACCTTAAATTGATTAAATTACCTTGTTTTGCATTTGTATTTAAAGTAAGCGTATATTTTATTCATTAAATCTCAATTTGGTTTTTAAAAGTATAACAATTGAGTCATTTTAGAGCCATAAACTTTGCTTCAATCGTAAAAATTTTGTAATTAAATTAAGTTTATATTTCATTTATTTACTATCAATTGGATTTGTAAAAGTTGGAAAATTGAGACATTTCAGAACTTAATATAAATTTAATTGTAATTGCGATAATTTGGTGAATATCTATCTTCTCCTAAATAACTATGATATGAATGAGTCTAATGTTAATGTAATTTATAATGTCTCTTTGAAAAAAAAATACATGATTCTAATTGATTATAGATCAACAAGTATTTGAATTAGTTTATTAGTGATCATGAAATTTTCAAAAATTTCGCTAACTCAACGAAACTTTCCTTACTTATTGCATATCTAAAGCTGTCCATCCCTCCGGATTTTTTGGAAGATTTCATTCCAAAGTTAATGCGAGAACAAAAAATATCTAATTCATTTTTGGATTTTAAATTAAATTACGAATGATTTCAGCAATCACTGAATATGAATAAGTTAATGATCTATATAAATGCATTACGAATGAAGATAGCATGTTTATGCTTCGCAAAATTTATGGAAATTTCCCTCCATAAATCATTTTTTATTTATTATTTTAATTTACAATGCACAACCTCTTTGGGACAATCGTAGTTAGAAATATATATGAAACGAACTCAGTCAGAAAGTCTTAGCTTGGGACCTATAAGAGTTCTGTAAGCCCTTTCAGAGGGATAAAAACTGCCCCACAAAAAGAATATATATATATA
>NC_092215.1:1109684-1142163 GCF_043381705.1 Parasteatoda tepidariorum
AATATATATATATATATATATAAACTCAGTGGCGCGACAGCTCATAGAGGGACAAGGTCTACTGTGCCTTGGAACGGGAAAAAATATCTAATCGCTTCATCAGCACATACAATTATATCCGTAAAAAGGAGCGCTTTCTAATAGTGTATCAATACAGCCAAAGCAAAATATATCAGTACGATAGTGGGAGGAGCTTTCAAAAAATTTTTGAAGAAAAATAGAACACATTAAGTAATATATATCACGTAAAAACAGAAAGTGAAATGTAAAGATAAAAACAGATCAAAACACAAAACAAAATCTATCAAGTGAGTAGCGAATTCAATTAAACTTACAAGTACGGGAAAATTTTCAAGAATGATTTAAAATATTTTCATAATAAGATTGCCAGAAAATATATAAACAGAAGCGCAAATTGAGGTAAAAGCGAAACTAAGGAGATTTTGTTTTATAGTGCGTTCTTACTGCAGCACTGAAGTGCGTTTGATTTGTTAGTAACCAAAGATTGGCAAGAAAATGGATGTGCGCAAGGTAACGTTATACTGGGTAATTTAAAAAAGTTTACGACTAATAAGGTTGATATTTAATTATACAATTTTAATGATTTTAGAAAATTAGCATTTATTAAGCATATAACATTTGGAAAATTAACATTCATTTAATATTATTTAGCTCAAAGATAGATAGATATATAGAGAGAAAAAAAGATTAATTGAACGCTTTTAGCCACTGATTTGCCCGAAATGGATTTGCACATGGTAAAAATTATATAAATTAAAAAAGAGGTTTTTAGTAAATTTAATTATAATAACATACAATTAACTAAATGATTTTATATAGAATTTAATTACTTTAGTTGAGTATGTATCGTTTTTTTTAAATCAAATTTTGAAAGTCGTTTTGATTTGTCGATTTGCTTTTTGGATAAATAAACATTACTACATATTCCCCTCCTCCTCTTTTGTCAGTCAGAATAAGCAAATCACAAAATCAAGAAAAATTCAGGCCCAAGGTCCATCAAATTTTCTGGGCCCCTTACAAATTATTTTAAAATTGAATTACTTATGTCCTAACTGTAAAAAAGAAACTGCATGATTCAAGAGAATTCAAAGAAATTTTGAAAGCAAGCAATTGAAGATAAATTTTCTAAGATAAAGTTTACGCATCAATAAATTAAAGCAAAATATAAAACAACAAAACAATTGTGTGTCAAATTAAAAATAGTTTGGTAACCATAAACAATTGAACTGCTAAAAGTCACTGATTAACTTAATTATTTTTTATTGTAAGCTGTAATTATTTTTTACTTAATACTTAAACCAACACTAAGCTGGCACACCTTTTATTAGATTTAACGAGAAGTTCAGCGTGTAAGCTAAAATATTAAGGCAATCAATTATAATTTTTTAAAAAAAATACATTTCGACACAGAAAAAATATCCAAAGGAGCCAAAATTATATCAACTCATAGAAAATTGAAAACACATTTAAATAATTTATTTAGATATAACACATTTTAGAAAAATAAAAATTCATATTCAATGAAAAATTTATATTCAAAATATTGATACATTTAAAACTCTGAATGAATTCAGTTAAAACTCTCAAACAAAAAATTTAATTAAACTTTCAATGGGAGCAGCTTCGTCGGAAACAGATGACTCATTTTTATCAATAGAGAAATATTTTGATAAGGAATTTCTCATTTTATTGTTGGTTTCATAATTTAAAGCTTTTTTCTTTCTTTCTGTGCAACCAAATTGATAATTAGGTTTTATCCTTCCAAAACTATCAAGAAAATCAAAGTTTTCATATTGTAAAAGTGTGTAAATCAGTTTAAAACATCAACTTCAAATATTATTGCTCTCTGTTTACAGCGTCCCGCAGTGGACTGATCGTTAAGACACGGTTCCCAGCAGATCACCGAAATCAAGCATCACTGGCTGCGGTCAGTGCGCGTGTGGGTGGTCACTTGGATAAGTCTGCGTAGAGACCGAGGGTGTGTGGTATTAATCTTCGTTAAACTGTTCTACCACAAAGTTCTCGACTTCGCGTGCAGGTCATCGGGATACCGAATCGGGGGTGTAATCCTCTCTGCAGAGGATCAAAATTGTGATGGCATGTCTTCGGATCATCCTCAGGGATGTTTCCCAGACCATCGCCAATAGCCCATTGTGCAGCTCTAGTGTGACGTAAATGAACAACTCTGTCTACAGCTTGACATATTTGTTAAGAATAAGCTTATAGCTCTTGTTTACACTAATCATTAATAAAATACTTTGCGAATGTGTATTCTTGTTACATTCGTTTAAGCCGTTAGCGTAAAAATTGCACCAGCTGAAATTCAGCTGTATTTTCGATTTTGAATCGTACAATGTTCATGTGAGTTTGGTTGCATCACGATATAAGGAAAATTTGAAGTAAAAAAAAAATGCACTTTTTGAGAAAAACTATTTCTTTCAGTAATTAATTGTAATCTTGAGGACTTTTTACTAATTTTTGAGGTCTTTCAGAAATTGAAGGCCCTAGACCCGTGCCTATTGGGCCTAGGCGATAATCAGGCCCTGAAAAACCTTTCTCTAGTTAGGTGTTGACGAAATATTTGAATAGCAGCCTCTCTTGTAGGGATGTAATAAATACCTTTAAGTTGTTTAACGGTTAGTGCTATAAATGTCTCCATTTTATTGTATAAGAAAAAGGATAAAATGGAAAATTTTTTGATTGTAGTTAAAATGGTTAATGTTATATCAGCATTCCCTATGTTTAATAAGGAATGTCAGGCTTGTGCGTACCCCGGAAGGGAGAAAAAACTGGTTATAAAGCCATTTCATTTTCAGCTTGCTTTAGCATGAAAACAAATGCATGCTACCAAGACTTTGAAACAGTAGTTTTCACTTGAGGAAACAGTTTGGTACATTCATTATTCCTTTTAATAAGTCTTGGCAGACAGGGTTCTTTATTTCTTGCGTAAATAAGCTTGCCATAAAAAGATTTCCCTACCAGCTTTTTCTCTCTTCCGGGACACAAACAGCACTGACTTATAATATACTAGTTCCTTGGCCCTCCATGGGCTGTCGCAATATTGAATTCTTTAATTCATAATTCCAGGTTCCCAATAGCCCACCAAAATATTTAAATTAGAATCAAAACTCGTGTAATAAAATACATTTCTTTTTTGAAAATAATTATCAATCACATTCTTGAGTACCTCAATAAACCAAATGCGTGAATTGAAATTTTTACCGAATAGAAATTGAGGAGGTTGCTAAACTAGAAAAAAATTTCTACTTGCTTTAAGGTTTATAACCACTTCAATACATTTAACTGACCCTAGTGATTCCTTCGTCGTCTAAAATTTATGTGTATTCAGCAAAAATGGAGGCAACTTGTTTACTTAAAAATGGTACTCCACTATAGCAAAGGTGCTGTGAAACACCTAGAACAGGAATAGCGAACCAATGGCACGCGTGCCACTTATGGCACGTGACACAATATTTTGGACACGCCACCGATCACAAAGGTCACTGTGAAGCATATTAACAATTAAAGTAAAATTCACAAAAAATTAACAAGCTAACAATAAATAACTAGCAAAAAAAAATTAGCAGTTCTGCTTAAACTAACATCTTATGGCCCTAATATAAGTTACTCATCTAATCTGCAACAACAGAAGTCACACTAATGTTACTTAGTTGAATTACGCTTGTAACTGAGACATTGCAAAAAGTATTTTTTTTTGTCGTAGTGAATAAAGAGTTATGAGTTGATAGTATTTAGTATTATTATTTACCCAATAATCACGAAGTCAAAACTATTTGTCGGCACGCCTATGACCTCAGTAAACAATTTTTTAGAAAAAATGGCACGTTGGTGCATAAAGGTTCACCACCCCTGACCTAGAATGTTCACTACTTGGTGTAAAAGAACCCTTTTTTGCTGTTTTGTAAGAATAAAATTTCAATAAGAGACAAAGGAATCAATGAAGTTATTTTTATGAAACAAAATTAAGTAAGAAATTTATAGAAATCGTACGTGTAGCAGACAGAAGAGGAACAAGGCTTATTATATAGAAATAATACATTATAAAATCATTGAATACTAACAGAGATGTACTATTTAAATTGCACATAAAAGCTCAATTTGGTGTTAGCTTGAAATAAAAAATAAAAAAACTGTTAGGGTTGTTCCACGTCAAATTCGGAGAGATATTACATTACATTTTTCACAGTGTATGGGTCAAACATACCTCGCTAGCTTCATAACTTTTAATATTAAAAAAAATCTATATAACTTAATAAAATTTACAGTTATAAATAGTATATTATATTATATCAATTATATCTTAGTTTAAAAAAAGCTTTAACCAAACTTTGTGTATAAAATTTATATCAATTTAATTACGTTTAGAGTAATTTTTATAATTTGAAAAGGGAAAAAAGCAGTATCTGTCCCATAAATTCTTGATTTAAGTCTCTTATTCTCCATGAAATCTATATTAAACCTGTTTCTCTGAGAATCCTATCACTACTCATTATTTTTTTTTTCCAGTGACATTTTATTCCATCTTTTCTGCAAAAGACAGTAAAGTCATATTGAAAAGGAGAGGAGGCTTTTTTCAAAAAGATGATCATCAAATAAATCCCTTATTTTATTAAAAGAAATACGGAGTCGGGAACGTTAGAAAAAAAGAACCCCCCTTCCCCTACAATCTTCTGTACGCTTAAAGCATTTTGCAGTCCTATTCGAAATGCTTAAATAAATTTAAAACGGGAAAAGAGAAATTTAGGAAAATGGTAAAAGAGAAAGGGGGGACTATCTGGAAAAGGCGCTATGTAAAGACATATAAATAAACAAAAATCGAAGGAAGGGGTTGATAGAAATAAAATATTAATAAAAAAAAATTGTGCATAAATGTGCCTAATGGAAACTAGGAGAAGTGAAAGAATAATTTTAACGTACCGAAAGACTAAACTGAGTTATGAAAAGAAAGAAAAGTATCTGAAGAAGCTCAAAATGCATCAATTATATTTCTAACAGTTGCAGGTGACTGTTAAGGGTGGAATCCAGTCTTTCCATTAGACAAAGAGTGCACCAGAACAGTACTGCGCCCCTGCTTCCTTCTACGCTTCATGCCCCTGCAGATGACAGACTTTTCCAAATCCTCGGGCAATAGTGAAATAAGATAAAACCAAATTGCTGGATAGCTTTTAATTTTTTTTTTTTTAAATATTTTTTTTTACTTCCAATGATATTCTTTCGGATACTGAATTCGTTCATTTAACTTTTTTGACTCTTTTTTTTTTCATACTTCGTTTCATTTCGTTTTCCTTCGCTCGCCTTTTACTTCTTTTTCATATCTTTTTACAATCGTCGAAACGAATAGCCTTGCTCCAAAAAGTAGTTCTTTTTACTCATTTTTAATCCTGCTTTTGACTGCTTAAGTTTTACTTTTGTTTTTCAGGTGAATATTTTATTCTAAGGGGTTCTTGGACAGCGAGTATTAAACAAACTTTTTATCTAAACTAACTTTCTCTAGCATATAATTTTATAGATCAATTAATAATAGCAATTGACTTAAACATTTACTTTAAGTCTATTTTATATTAATACAAATATTTTAGTTTATACTAGAAAGTATCTATGGGATGCTAGTTCAATTTTTTAGGAATATTTTAAAATACAGATGCTCTTAAATAGTAGCATGTGTATAAATACTTACAAACTGTGCTATTTATTCCATTGATAATTTAAATTATTTGTACTTTTTTAACTTAACATTTTAAATTTAATGAATTTAATTTTTCTTTTTGTTATGCATTTGCTTTAGCTTCAGCAGGAAACCCTTAATTATATAGCTTTAAATATGGTTTAGTTTTCAGGTATATTATATAATACGTACTTTATTTTACGCTGTTTAAAAAATACATCATAAAAAAAATTTCCGATAAAATTACGGTAAAAGGTATTGGCATACGAAGTGCAGCATTAATAAAATCCCTTTTACCGTAAAATCCATTTTTACAGTATAATTTTAAACCGTATACGTTACGGTAATATTCATTTAATTACTGTAATTCTGTGATTTTATAGTAAATATTGCTGCATAAAAATTATGGTATATCATACTTTTTTGTCCCGCTAAACTTCACAATAAAAATGGATTTTACAATAAAAAATACTGGCACCCTGAGTGACGTAATTTAATTCGGAATTTTTTTAATGTTTTTTAAACAGCTTGAATCAGATAATCAATCGAAATAAATTTTTTATGCAACACATAGTTTTTTTAAGGTTTTAACTTAGAGTATTCTTCAGCTAACTTTTAATTAACACATTTGTGCATATTTTAAAGGTTCTTTTTTTCATTTATAAGATTTTTTTTGCTGAACTGAATATTAATAATATCTACATTTGCAATAAATATTATTTCTGTATGAGTTCTGTTACATACTATTTTAATCAATTTTGAGAAATTCAAAAGTATTTTTGTTACACACGTCTGAAAAGAAAATTAACGGTTTGTTTTTACGGGAATCTGTTTGAAAGCAGCAATCGATTTCTCCATTCATGAATTTGATAGAACCAGGTTTCAAACGCTCCTTACAAGTTTTAAAAAGTGGTGAAGAAAATGAAACACACGTCGGTATTTTAATACATTTGTGACCACCCCTATATATTGTTTACTAAAAAAAAATACATTTGTATGAGAAATTCAAGTTGCCACTTCTCGAAACTTAACGTCGTGACATAAAACGTCACATAAATAAAACGTCAGTACTTACTCAAATTTTTCAGCACTTTTTTAAATTTGTAAGATCCGTGTGAAAAGTTAGATACAGGGTTGCGTGTCTAAAAATGCAAACTGATAAAATTCGAAATTTTTTACAGCAAATTTTTTACAGTTTACTATTGAAAGTTAAAATTTTTGTTTCTGAAGCCATAAATACGATTGATTAATTATAGAGATAATAAAAAGAATGTCTTCTTCTTCTCTTCTCATTGGCATGACAGCCCAGGAAGGGCCTTGGCCTTCTCAACAAGCCTACGCCAAGACATTCTTCCCTTAGCCAAGGTTCTCCAGTTAGTTATCTTTAAAATTTGCAGGTCCTTTTCAATGCAGTCTAAAAATCTTAGGTTTGGTCGTCCTCTTTTTCTTGTACCTGTTGACCTGGTACAGAAAACTTTTTTGGTTGTCCTGCTATCCTCCATTCTTATAATGTGGTCTGCCCATTTAATCCTTTGAATTTTGATAAATTTAATGACATCAGGTTCTTTATATGCTTTGTAAAGTTCCGTGTTTGATCTTCTAAACCAAGTACCGTTTTTACTTATTCCACCAAAAATGCTTCGCAGTATTTTTCTCTCAAAACTAGCTATCATATTTTCATCTCCACGGGTTCCAGGTCTCACATGCGTATGTAAGCACTGATCGTATAAGACATTTATAGAGTAACACTTTTGTTTTTCTTTTTATTAGGCTTGACTTAAGATATTTTCTTAGGCCATAAAAACACTTATTGGCCATCGTGATTCTCGTGTGTATTTCTTGTGTAGTGTCCTTTTTCTTGTTAATCTTAGATCCCAAATAGGTGAAGCTATCAACGGCTTCGAATTTGTATGCTCTAATTTCACTGTGTTTCTGTGTTTCTTTATAGCCAGCTTTTGTGCAGGGTTTAATAAGCAGTGATTAATAAAAATGTATTTCTTTCAATTTATTATTAAAAACATGTAATCTTAATAATCTGAACCGGAGACAATTTTTATTATTTTTTTTAATAATAATAAAATCAAATTTTTTTCTGCCAAGTTTGTATTTTTAGCAACAAAAAAAAAGAAATTTTTTTATACTTAGTGAAATCTCTATAGAGCTCTTTGTTCCACAGTAAAATAGTCGGAGATGGGTCGGTCTTCGAAGATACCTCCATTGACTTCAAAATGTAATCGATGGTGCATGATATTTCACAAAAGATTTTAATTTTACTCAGTGTCATTTTCATGGTGCAGAAATTCCACCTGTGTTGGCATCATGGAAACCGGATCGATGAATAATATTTAACATCTATTTAAATGATCTCTTCTGATATAATTATGTGCATAAATAAATTTATCAATTTTGAATGATAGATCTATTTTAAATAAATAAGCAATTACGTTTTTTTGCTTAAGTTTGCATTTAATTTTATATCATGAAAATTAGTTTGCTATAAAAAATGAGTTGTCTGTTCGTTTACTTCGTTGTAGATACTTTGTTTATCTTCTAATTTAACTTTCAACTCTAAAAATAAATCATTGATAACATCGTCTTTAGTCGTCAACAAGAGTTCGCTAAATAAGAACTTCGCTCTAATATTTTAAATATATATACTATTATCTTCTTATTTGTTTTGTTAAGATTCTTTGTTTTGATATTATTTCGTGTTTCCTTATTTGACCTTATTTGACCGGCATTTGGTGCAGAAGTTCACCCGGTCGCTGAAAGATGTTTTGATGGTCTCTTCTAAAGATTTTCCTTAACGCCAAGTCTATAGAAAAAATTCCGTACCTCACAAAAGTAGTTGTAAATAGACATAGCTACATAGGGGTGGTCTTTCCTGGAGGTTTCACTGTATACATACACACACACACACATACATACATATATGTATAATATATATATATATATATAGATCGAGACTTATTTATCGGACCTGATACAGCTCATTAATTTAGAGTTAATATAATATTTAGCATTATTTGAAATATAGATTGGAAAATAAATGTGTTGAATCACAAATAGTTTAAAAGATATTTTTGAGGAGCAGTATACCTGGAAGAGAGTATAAAAATGCATTCTTTATCAAAAGTCTTCTGCAAAAGCGAGCACTGCCGGGGAATTAAAGGAAGGTTCTTTTCCAATCGGCAAGAGGAAGGAAAAAGGTTGAGTGACATTAATTGCTCTCCCTCTTTCAATGTTCCCTGGGCAACAAAAGCTCCCTTCTTCCCAATTAGAAGATTCTTTTCCTGTTCTACTATTTTAACCTTATTATTTTTATTTTTATTCCCTCTAGATTTGTTATTTTCCGGAAAGAGTTCTGTAATAAGCTTTTCCGGAAAACCTTCGGCAATTTTCCGTCACTCTGGTGACCCATCTCACACCAATGGAATGCTTTTTCGAACTTTTAAATCTTTTTTCCGAATTTCCGTTTATTAATTTTATTTTATATTTTTGCGTTTTTAATGTGGCTTCTGAAAGTTATGGGGGATCCGTGTATTCTCGGGATCCGGGAAGGAATTAGTGAAGTGTAACTAAGACGGTTCTCAATTTTTGAAAAGTTGGAAAGGGGTTGTTGAGTCATCGCCAGATGCCCATCTGGGCATGAAAACGTTCATTTTTCTAGACTCATCTATGCGTAAACTTCCCTTCAAACTATGATCAGGTTCATACTCACATCACTTGGGACTACTTTTNAGTGAAAGTGACGAATTATAACATTTTATTGTGACAAGTAACTGCCAAATAACAATGTAAATTTAAAACGACAAATTAGCAAGTTCTATTTTAAGTGCTGCTTATATTGTTATTATTGTATTTGAATGAGCTTTAATAAGTTATAATATGAATTGAAATTAAATGTGTCGAGAATTTTAAACGAAATGCTGTTAGAACCAAAAGTGCCAATAACAATTTTACTAGTTATTTTAATAATAGTAATATAGTGATAATAATAATTATTTTGTATGAAAAAAAGTTGGAAATTTGCTACTAAAACATTGTTGGTAACCCAAGGTTGGTAACATTAAGGTGCTAGTTATAAATAAATAGTTAAATTAGGAAAATTAAAATGAAATTTTAGTACTTTTCTACTTTATTTGCACACGTTCCAATGCTTCCTTCAAAAAATCAGCTAAAGCTACCTTAATTTAATAGACACCTGTTTGAATTTATTTTTAGCCGATTTTTCCCCCGAAATCGAAATATTACATTTTATAAAGATTTCGTATTTGAACTACAGTCTGGTTCTGATAGAAAATGATGGGGAAATATTTATATTGTAAGCTACATTGATTTTAGAAGTTTTATCTACCCCGAAATCAGCAGTGTCGGTCTCTTTGCCGTTCTAGTTTTTCTAGACAGCAAGGCAGAAAGTTAGTGGTATAGCGAATTTGATTGGCTGCAGTCACCGCTTCCACTCACCCTCCTCCCTTTCATTCTTTTGCTCTGATAAGCCCGAAAGTCGGATAGTCTTCAGTATTTTCTCTCTATCTTATTTTCTTCTTTCTTTACAATTTTTTAAATTTTTTTTTCATGCTGACTTTTTTTTTTGTCCTTTTTTGTTCTTGCCTTTTTCGTCTTAAGCAATTTTCGCTCCGCAGAAACAGAAAATGCATTTTTTCCCTTTAAAAATTCTTCGCTTAAAAATTTATCCTCCACTGACTGGTTGCAAAATTTTGTCCTTTTTCTTTTCAGCTTCCACCCGTTCTGCTATGTGATAAAAGAAGATACAGACGGCTGGGTTTTTGAAATGGCATTTTTTTATTTAATTCTTTTCTTTTACTTCTTTATTTCTTTAACTTTCATTTGCTTTTTGTTTCAAATCAAATTGAAGCTCTTGTAATGAAAGGGTTCCTTTTTTCTGTTTCTGAAAAACGCCTGGAGGGGAAAATTCGGGATGCTACTGTTCTAAGCGGAGGGTAAAAGGGAAAATCATGTTAGGGGAAAATCAGTGTACGGAACCATGGTTTTCTTAAATAAGGAAGATCATCATTCTAGAAGAAATTTCCCGATTTCTATTGTATTTTACGCAAATTGTTTTTACTCTCGATAAGCACTTCCAACTATTTCAATTTAAAATATAAATATAAATGTGGTTTTGAACAATGCTGCCTAATGTTTAAAACCTTAGAAATACGTACCTTTTGAATTCAAAAACAAGTACGCTCAACTTATTTACAGATACAATACTGCTTATATTCGAACATAGTTACACACAATTTTTCCGCAAGTGCGCTCAACTTATTAACTACTATAAATTAATAAGTACCTATATTCGAACATAAATATATTTTTAACAAATTATTCTAGAAGAAATTTTCCGATTTTATTGTAGTTCACGCAAATTGTTTTTATTCCCGATAAGCCGTTCCAACTATTTCAATTTATAATATAAGTCTAAATAGAAATGATGTTTTGAACAATGCTGCCTAGTGTTCAAAATCTTGGAAAAATGTACCTTTAGCGTACAATTAGTACGAAAGCAAGAACGCGCAACTTATTTACAACCACTATAAACACATTTCATTCGGCCAACTATTCCAAAAAAATTTATTAAAGCTACTATAGAATAAAATTTTAAATTGTGATAAGCAAGATTTCATAAAAGTTGTGATTACAGCTTGTCTTTACAGCTACAACCTCAATTAAAAAAAAAAAAATTATGACGAGTAATTGTAGTACGGATTACATATATACACACTGAATCCTTTATGTTTGAGGTAGCTACTACCACTGAGGCTACCACTTTTTAAACTTTTGTACGGATCGCAGAAGTTTCAAAAGCATATTGACCCCCTTTTAACTTACTAATTAATAACGGTTTATATTTGAATTTATATCGAAACTGGAAACAAAGAGTTGGCGAAGTTGGAGGAAAATTGTTAGTGAGGCCAACATGGACTGTAATGCCAGGGAGATTTGAATTTATATGGAGTAGGAAACTCGCTACAATGGATTATTATAAAAGATTTACAATTTTTTCGATCTTTTTCCAGTAGTGCATAACATTTTTATAAATTAGTCACTAATGAACTATGTGCTTTACGACGAAGATTCGTTGCAGCGAATTTCTTCATGTAACAAAAATTTTTATTCGGAACGAAAAAAGAAAAAACAAGTTTTTTTTTTTTTTTTTGAATACTTTGTGCGAACATGTACAAAACTTGGAGAAGTTTCAACTTCTACTGGTTCTAAGTTATACATATGTACGAAAGAAAAATAATATATTGTTCGTAGTATATGTTAACATTGTTTGTTTTAATTTAATAGTTTTTATGAGCTTTTTAAATATTACATTGATATTTTTCTAACTCTAAAGTTCAAATCTAACAAAACAGTAAACTTCTAAATCTTTTAGTCGAAAAATTCCAATGTAACAAAATAATTTTTGTTTATGTTAAAATTCGTAACCACTTTTTGTTATTGCTTAGTTTCGGTCCCTTAGAATCCACTAAAGCGGAATTAGAATTAAATTTGGTTAGCATCACGGAAAAGCGTTTAGCTTCTGTCAGGTCTGTTGATCATATTTATATAATATTATCAACTCTATTTATTTGTGTGTTGCGGTGAACAAAAGCATTTTAATTTATGTTTAGTAAATCAAATGTAAAGCATACATGTTGTTAGCCCGCAAGAAAAGAAAAAACTTGTACTTGGTAAAAGTTAATAGCAATGTTCAACTGTTTATGTAGATTTAGGAAGTAAAAGAAATTAATTTAAGAATCATCTTACTATATTTCACTATTTTGCAACGAAATAAAGTATAGAACACTTATTAAATTTGATTTAAAAACATAATTAGAGAGAATTTTAAATCACGTCTAGCTGAGGAAGAAATTGCAGTCCTATAAAGGGGAAGCTCTACACTCACTCCCCAAGTCGTCTGCCAATGTCAACTCAGTTGATGGTAATGGGTTCTCTACTGTCAGTGAAAGTGACGAATGAGCACGTGTTAACAAGCCTTCCTTTCCGACATTTGTCTAGTGCTGCAATTGGCGACTTTTGGCGCTTTTTTCGACCTCATAGAACATATCTAACTAGAATTGACTAAAGACCTGAATTTTTTTTTCGTTCTGTTGCTAAGATTTGTACGAAAATGTAAATCATGTAAAATATAAGCAGTTGTTAACATAAAACATGAAATAATATATCCTCTAATTATAATATTATAATAAATCAGTCATTCCTTTGACGTTGAAATTTTATTAAACATAATTTTCTTCTTTTTTTATATTTTGAATTATATTAGTCATCAATGAAATCAATGAAAAATCAATGACAAATATTATCTTAAACAATTTAATAATTTATGGCGTGAAACACCGGTGTCTTTTTTTTTTTTTTTTTTTTTTTTTTTTTTTTTTTTTTTTTTTTNTTTGTTTTTTTTTGCGTTAAAGGTAAAAATCTTCCAAACACCGCTCACTTTGCATTTATTTGCAGTTATTTAGATCTAAGAGAAACAAATATTGATCATTGAAATTCTTTAATTTACAAAATTAATTGTTGATAAATTTTTGAATATGAATAAGAGAAATTTCGAACTATTCATTTACTTATTATTTTATTTTATTTATTTATTTTTTGATTTTATAATTTTGGATTTTATATCACAGTACAAATATCATTCCGATAATTTGACAAATTTTTTCAGTTACTATTAGACTGTGTTTCTTATAATTAAAAAGTATACCAACATATATTTTGCTTGTAAATAGAACGTCAGAAAGAAAAAAAAATTACATAAAAGGGACACTAGTGTCCCATCTGCGTTAAAGTGTTGAATCATGTAATATTTTTATTTAGTATTCAATTCAATTTTCGATAAAAATAATTTTAAATACACACGGCTGCTTTGTTCTGTAAACATGGAAATCAAAAAAAAAATTAAGTTTTGTGAACATTCATTAAATTTTATAAATGTAATAAAGTTATCGGGAATTCTATTTCCAATGTAAATATTTATTTATTTTTTAAATCGAAGTATTTCCTAAATAGTATGTTCCTAATAATTTATAGAAAAATGTAAAACTATATGAATCTTCAGGTATAAAGAGTTATTAAGCCAGAAAACTTACCTAATACACACTTTGACTTAAAACGTATTATTTTTATGAAAAGCATGGCAGTGAATTATTTAAATTAAGTGGGTGTTTTCTCATTTTGTCTATCAATTAAATTACAAAAAAGTATAATTCTATGATTAATAATCCAAATTCAAAGTTTTATACTATTAATATATCACGTTGGTTAAACCTATTTCTCTTATGAATAAAAAGTATTTAGGAAATAATTGTGTCATAGTTTTTTTTTTTATTTTAATGCGAATAATTCTCCTTAAATGAGATTGCTTTCACGATAGCGAGTTAAATGAAAATAAGTTGGTAAATAACGACTATATTAGAAGATGATAAAAAAAAAAGTCAATTTTATTGGTATTTAAAAATAGTGGACCTGTCCCAGATGCGAAAAAAGTTATAAGTAATTGAAGTAAATTAAGTAAAAGCATTTATTGGAATTCTTTGTCTGAAATACAAACAATTTGAAATTAGCATTTTTGAAAAAAAATAAATAAATAATAAAAAAAATAAATGATAAATAAAAAACCTTCACAAAATACAATGTGAGTTTATGAAACAGAAATTAAAATTTCTGAATTCAGAATGTGAAGGAGGAAATAATAAAAATTAATAATTTTTCGTTGTTAGTAAATTAATGGAATACACTGTATACCCGAAATTATAAGTTGACAAAGAAAATAAAGGAAGGAATTATGTAAAAAACTTTATTCGCAATTTTTGTCAGAAATACAACCTGAAAGAAATATTTAGAAAAAACTGCATATGAGCTATCAATTTTTCCATTTACAGACAGATTAAGAATAAATAGTTGGCTTAGTTTTTTTATGCGGAATATATGAATGGTAGGGTATTAAAAAACTATTCATATTTAGAAATCTGTACATAAATTAATATATTATACTACAAGCACAAAAAGTTGAATGTTGTTAAGTAAAATAATATAAAAATATATCGCTCATGGGCTGCAATAGTGGCACAACTCAAAAAACGCGCGTTTTGGACTAAGAACAGGTGTAAATATGAAAATGCACATTCTTTCAGAAGCATTACTAGCACATAATTCAATTTGAAGGGAATCTTCGTTTAAGCAAACTAAATCATTTCTTGCGCATTTTGCTTAGCAATGAAAACTTTAAACCCACTTATCTCAAAACTTGATTTCTTGAGTTGTGCCGCCATTGCAGCCCACGAGCGATACATACGAAATTTTTTTCAAAAGTACAAACATTTTTGAAAATAACATTTAGAAAAGACTCCACATGAGCTGTAAATTTTTTCCAGTTACAAATTAAAAATAAGGAGTTGGAAACATTTTTTGACTCTGAATGTGAAAAAGAGGATAATAAAAATAATAAATAATGAAGCCATTTTTAGAGGTTTGTTAATTAGTCTAATATATTATATCTTTGCTGCCAATAATTATTAACTGTTTAAAAAATAATGTAAGAATATTTATTCGGAGTTTTTGTTCGAACTAACATTTAGCCGAATAGAAGATAGTATTCGGCATATCTTTTAGCAGAAAAGCCATATAAGGCAACTATGATAAAGAGTTATTTGATTAGAAATATGTGATTCATGGCCACTCTTTGACCCTCCAATCCTCAACTGATTGGGAGAAAGAGGTTTTGCTTTTGTAGTTTTCCACTACCCAATGATCGATTGACTTTCTTTTCCTGGCGGGGGTGATCAAGGGCACCCCTCACACTGTTGGGGGGAGGACAGATAAAATTGGGAATATGAAACAAACCTTGCCGCTTTTCATTTCTAAAAATTCATTTCATGTTATTTTTTTCTGATTTTTTTTTTAAGTTTGTTATTTTTATTTCATAATGTTCTAAAATATCTATTTTATATGAAAGGGCAGTAAATGTAACTTAAAACTAACTAAGAAATAGTAAGAAAATAAAATAGTAAATATATGAAAAGTAAAAAATATTTTTTTAACACATTGCTGACCAGTCACGAGTTAACACGTGTTTTCGTGGTCAAGAGTTGGTGACCGGTCACGAGTCATAGCAATCAATGATCGTGTAATGACTATTCTAAAAAGTGAGCGTAATTTTCCTCACTTTTCAAGTTTTACTATTTAATTCTCTAACAATTTATCATAACTTTACGAAACCCGATATATTTGCAAAACTTGTGGTGTACTATTACACGTAGGGGATTGTTAAACTTTTTATTATACAAAAAATAAATATTAAGAGTTGAATAATAAATAAAATTTTTTAAAATTTATTTATATTCTTTTACTTCCACAACCATTCCGCAGAAAAGTTGCCGGTCAGCAATGTGCTAAAAAAATAATGACTGAAAATTTTGACTAACCGATTTGTTCGTTTCTCAAAGTTTATAGCACCTAAGAAATTAAATAAATAAGTATTTAACAAAATAAAATGGTGGGAAACTTTCGAATTTATTCAAACATTTGTGAGTGAAACAAGATAGAGCTATTTGTGACCGGAGAAAGAAAAGAAGAAAAAAAACTGGTAGCAAAACTCGTTTGTACTTTCTTAGTTTTCAGAAGGAGGACATAAACTATTATGATTAGAAATACACAATTGCTCACCGAAACTTAAATAAAATTTTAACGTAATTGAGCATTTAAAATTAACTACTTTTTCGTTAAATTGTTGACTTTTTTACCGTTAATTCTGCTTTTTACACTGATTTTACTTGCATCGCAAAATCAATGATTCTTAAATGAAAGAGTAATTTCGGACGGGCGCGTCATAAAGATATTCGTGTGGAATCAGAAACAGGATGAAAAAAAAAAATAAATAAAATTTAAGGCAAAGATCCTTTTGCTTTAAAAATTTCTACTTTGGTTCGCTACCACTAGAAAGAATTATTTTCAATATCCTAATAAGTTGGAGGGTAAAACGCTGTATTTGAAAAGGCTTAAGCTGCCTATCATGATAGCAGAGATGCCAACTGCTCCGGACGCGCCAACATAATTAAAAAACCGGTAAATAACTACATGCTAAATTTTGCAAATATTTGACTATTTTTTGCTTGCTTTTTAAAAGGCTCAACATGAAATAACTACTGAAAAGTGGTTTTATATAAGCCTACGAATTATTTAGAAATAGTGGTGGATAAAAATCTATTAAATTGAAATTATTAAACCAAGAATCACAATTGATAAACTACCACTTTAAAATATTTATTTGTTGTCCGGAGCAAGTTGGCATCTCTGTGATAGTAACGCATATTAATATATATGCTTAATTTTTTTTAGAATAGTGGTGATGAAAATCATTTAAAAATTTAGTTTATAAAGGAAAAAATAGTATATATTTACTACCACATTAAATATAAAAATAAAATTTTACGCCAAATGCGTAAAAGTTGGCAGGTATGCAATACCCTTCTTTTCTAAAAAGAATCTCTTGTATTACTGTAAAAAGAGGCGTGTACTTTTACGAACAAAAGGAAACATAATTTAAAAGTTTGGCTTGAATATATTCAAGGCGAAATCTCTAGTAAAAAACTGAAGCTTATTAAATCTGAAATAATGGTAATATTATTTTCAAAAACTAAGGTGGTAGACAAGAATATGAAATATACAATTTTCATTCTCTTATACTTATGATTTTTATGATATGCCACTTCTCTTTGTTAACCGCATGGACACCTGTGCTCAAATATTACAGTTTTTAGGGAATACAATTAACAGTGGGTTTTTACTTTTTAAAAAAAAGCTTAAAAAGCTATGAATTATGTAATAGTGTGTTTCTTAATACAATTGCATGAAAAGATTTCGTTAATTTAGTGATCTGTAAATTAGATGGACATATTTGACTCTATACAGAAACCTTCCATGCAAAAATATATACATGCCAGATAATATGGATTTCAAATATTTGACGTAACAGAAACAGTGCTGTGACATTATGGCTATAAAATAAAGCCGAAAGGGAGGTGGAAAGATGCTGGATTCAGCTCATTAAAATCGGCAGCAATTATTGTCGTTGGAAAGAGCTGAAGCAAGCTGATTGTAACTAAAGATAATGAAAACGAGACAGTAATTAGAACTTGAGATAACTAACGATCTGTTCCATCTCAAACGATGATTGTTGAACTTTGTGGATAAAACAATGGAGTTGTAAGCTACTCATAGATTGGGCATATGAAGGCAACTTTAGCGGAAAAGGCGTCTCTTTTAAAGTACTTGGATGAAATTGAATTTCTAAGTTATTACTATGCGTTGAATATATTTCTTTTTAAAAATAATCTATTATTATATAATTTCTATCCCATTATCGATTTCAAGAAAACTGTATGTGGTAATCAGTTTAAAAATAAAAAGTTATTTGAAAAAATAATAAGAGTTTGTATGGTGCTTACGTTAAAACTAAACTAATATTTCTTATCGAATTTTTGTAAAACTAACGAATTTGACGCAAAATACTTGGAATAAACAATTAATAAATTGTGAAGAAAACGAATTTCATGATTTATTTTATATACAGATGCTAAACTTACAATGTTAAATTTCCAATAATGTCTTTTACGAATAATAACAGACCTAGTTCTAATACTTTTTATTTACCAATGTTCTCATATTTTACCCTTTTTTTAATATCCATTATGAAGGTTCCACTTTCATATTTCTGAAAGATTGAAAAAAAAAAGTCCCCCTGAATAACGTTTGTTCTTATAATCGGATTTTAATGGTTTCTGGGTGTTACCTCTAATATGCTAATTAATTAGTGCTTGTTCTCGTTCTTTTTTTTTCACCTTTATTTTCCTTCTTTCATTGGAAACTTAACATTTTCTTTTTCAAATCACTTTCGTTTCCCTTATTCGCGTCTGATACGTCGTGAGAATGGGAGCCTATTTTTGTCGACTTTTATTACTATATTCACATTTTTTTGAAACCAATGAAGTTTTTATCATTGCGTTACGTTTGGAATAATTTGATCATTTTTTAAAAAATCAGATTCTGATTCTTATCGAGGCAAACATCTACATTTTAACATTTTAACAGGGTTCATATGGTTCCAAGATAAGAAAACCGTGGTAAGTGAGAAAACCATGGCATCAATATTCTAATTATGAAGTTATTTTTAACTTCAAAATTAAAATTTCAAAACTTACAATTACGTGACAGGTATTTGGTGTTATTGAAATTGAATATAAGTGCAATAAATTACATTTTATCTTCTTAATTTTGGTGCCACCATTTCAATTTCTCAATAAATTTGCGAATGTTATCGTATCAGATATACGAATGTAGTAATGGTGAGAATCATAAAATAAGTTCGAAAATAAATGAAATTTACGAGAAAATGATAGGAGCGTTATTTGGTGATAAATGTAGCTGATCGAAATTGAAGAACATCTTAAACGACATTTTATAGCAAATTTGCAAAAATTAGTTTCGCAATGCATAGCAACATCGAATGCTATTTGCAAATCATATTTATCCAAAGAAAACCACGTAATTTAAATATATGTCTGAATGAAGGGATTTTTTAAACAATGAATCATATAATATTCTTAAACATACATATTTCAATGTCTTTAAAACTCCATTTAGCATTCTCTAATTTCTTCAGTTATAAAAGAAAAAATATCATAAGACTTTGTGAATGTGCACATATACTCAAAATTTCTTTCGGAGACATTTTTTTCCGTCTCTTTAAGCTTCTATACTTAGAAGACTCGATGAATGGTGTCAATTGATTTTCCCTACAATTCTGCTTTCAAGTATAATAATTTATGTAAATTTGATTTTAGAATAAAATCATCAAATAAATGAACACAAATAGTAACACAAATAATGTCATTGAAAAAGTTCATGTGCTCAAACTCTAAAATAAATGTTAGTAAGTCTTGACATGCACGCACATTTGTTCCTTGCGAAAACAAGTCTGAACAAAAGAAGGTTTTTAATACCAGTTTTATTTTCTATCTCTCGAAAAATACAAACAGAAGTATATTGTTCATTAATACATCATACGAAGGATATTTGCTCAGTAAGATCGGCATTGTTATGCTAGCCTTACTTTCTACCTTAATGATCTTTATTTTTGTTAATTATTCCGGAATATTGTTTATCCTTTTACAGTTGTAAAATTAATTCTAACAATAAACAATTGTGTCATCTCTATTTGTTTCTTGAAAAAAAGAATAAACCTTTTTAAATTAGTTGTTTTCACGTCTAGCTAAAAACAAAGCCAGTTAACTTCAAAAAAAAAAAAAAGAAAAAAAAAAAAGAAACTCTACTAAGCGTTGTCATTGTGGTTCCTTCAAAATAGTAAAATAGTTACAAAGCGAACCTTTTTTTTTTTTTAATAATAGAGAAGGTTTTTCCCAAATATATATGAGACTAGAGTACCTATCGATGTTTGTAGATGAATGGCTTTATGAAAATCTCCCAAATTCTACAGAGTTTAGGATGGCTTTCTAACTCTGGCCTTCTTCAATTTATCTTCTTGGAGTTGGAGTCTTTTTTTTCTTTCTGTTTTTAATGCGTATTGATCGTGATTTTTCTCTGTCCTTTCCCTATACTTTATATCATTATAGAGTCCACGGTGCTCAAAAATTTACACTACCCAAAACAACGAAAACCAAAACAGTGAAAAATAAGTGTCTGATGATTACAAACATCAATTCATTGCTAGAAAGGAAAAGGATTTGACTATCAGGACTAAAGGATATGACTATACAAGCAGAGGTATAGTGTTCCTTAGTACATCATATTAAGGAGATTTACTCAGTAAGTTTGGCATTGTTTTGTTAGCTTTTCCTTCTACCATAATGATCTTTGTATTCGTTAGCTATTCCGGAATATTGTCTATCGCTTTACCGTTGCGATATTAATTATAACAATGAACAATTGTGTTATACCCTTTTTTTAAGAAAAGTATCAATTTTTAAAAATAGTTGCTTTCATGTTTTGTTAAAAACGAGCCAGTTAATTCGAAAGAGAGAGAAAACAAGCCTATTAAAAAGTTGTCTTTGCATTAGGATCAAAATTGTAAAATGGTTAAGAAGTCAATTTTATTTTTTAATAATAGGAAAGATTTCCTTTAAAGATTTGAAACGGGAATATCTATCGATGTTTGTGAATGACCGGCTTTATGAAAATCCCCCAAATTCAACAGAGTTTAGGGTGGCAATCTAACTTCTTCAATTTATCATCTTGGAGTATATGTATTGACCGTGATCCCTTCCCTCTACTTTATATCAGTATACTGTCTAAGGTGTCCAAAAATGCACGCAATACCCAAAACAAACCGGTATAGAACCCCCTTTTTCCTTTCTCACAATTTTGTATTTTTTTATACACTAGAATGGAAGGTTTAAGGAAAATATCTCGAGAAATGTCAGTTTGTTCTCCATTCGATTTCCGCGAAAGACCCCGAACACCCTGCATAGACCTCATTTTCTGTAAAGGTTAAAAGAAATGGACTCAGCAAAGAAAAATGATTCGAATTTGAATTGATCGATGAAGCCGAATAGGAGGGGGATTTTTCATGAATTTCTTGAATATTTTTTCGGTTTTCTATACATGATACATTGTCTATGCTGGCCAGAGATCGGAAGTCTGTATTCATTCATTTCGTATCAAATTCATTTCCGTAGCTTCGTAGTATTTTTTGACAGATTTCGGCCAAACTGACATTCGGGTCTTTTTTGCTTTTGGGCTTTAGTATTGAATCATATTTATTTCTTTGGAAAATATTTACATATAAAGTTTGAACTGTTCAGAAAAAAAAAGTTTTATCCTTATATAATATATCAAGACTGAAAGAAGAAGTTTTTCATTTTTAAGTTCTTTATTTGATCATGTATGTTAATTTTCAAAATTGGTTCAATATAATTTTGCATCAGAAATGACATTTTCTGATATCACTTTTAACACCACATAAGTAATCTTATGCGTTCAATGTATCAAATTGCTTAGAAAATACATGCAAAGTAAGTAAATGATGGGTGATTATTTTTAAGCTATGACACAAAGAGTAACATTTAAGAGTTTTACTATCAGCAAGCTCTTCTTGTATTTCGTATGATTTTAACATATATGAATATGAAATTCAAATATGAATATAAATTTGTTTAATTTCGCAGAAATTTATTTAGAGCAGAAACTCCAACAGCTCCGCTTTTTAGTAAAAGATTTCATGAAGTAGTCTAGTGTTAAACACAATATTTTGGTTAAACTAGATATGAATCACTAAACTTGACATAAAACAGATTTACTATTAATTTTTTCTTTTTTAAGAGGAATTCACTGCCCCGTTAAACTCACTTCCTGTATCAACCACTTTAGCTATAAAATGTATTATAACATAAATTCAAATCTAGGCAGGTATCAGTTTTTTTTCATAAATTATTAGTGCTTACTTCTATATTATAAAAGAAGAAGAAAAAATGCAGCATGCGTGCAAACTATTTCGGAATTTCTGGAAGATTTTATTTTTATGTTTAATGTGGTAGAAAAATTTATTTTTATTATTCGAAGGAGTTGACAGGTATGAGGTTCCAATGAAGTAAACACTACTTCTTTACAGAACTGCCAGCACTTTTAAACAAATATTTTATAGCGTCTTTAAAAATTAAAGCATTCAGAATTCTTGATATTTTTTCAAGCCTTTCAAATGACTTACTGTGAGAGAGCTGGAGCAAAGTGGCGTGTCATGAGATTTTTGAATTTTTCACAAATTGTGGCTTGGAAAATAATTTTATATCAAATATATAAAATTAAGAATCATATATTAAAACATATACTTAGCTCGTACTAGAAGAAATTTTCTCCTGAAGTGTAAAAAGTTGGCAGCCCTCTATATGAAACCTGGAGACTAATATTGTAAGAAGTAGTGACTAGGCAAAAGTAGTGAGTGAGGCAACTGGAGACTAATATTGTAAAAAGTAGTGATTAGGCAAAAGTAGTGAGTGAGGCAACTGGAGACTAATATTGTAAAAAGTAGTGACTAGGCAAAAGTAGTGAGTGAAGCAACTGGCTACTAATATTGGAAAAAGTAGTAAATCCAAAATTTTATCAAACAAAATTAAAATTAGCATTACATAAATAAATATAGCATTTTTTTTCGTTCAGTTTACTGTTGAAAATGAATGTAAAGAAATATTTTGCTTTAAATATGAATAATTTGAAATGTAAGCCATAATGGTAGTTACGAATTAATAATTAAAGAGATAATAAATAAATAAAAATCAATTGAGTTTCTACAACTTCTTACATCTTTATTCAACAGTGGCGTCCCTGTAACATGTAAACCTATTTCTGAAAATTTCATAATTGTATATAGCTTTTGTGTAAAAAGTGCAAAAAAAATATATACATATATACATAAATAAATGAAAATGGACCACCTTGAATAACTTTTGCTCTAATGATTGGATTTTCACGTTCCAGGACTCAACTCAATCTTAATGGCTCAAAGGGGTGACCTCAAATATGCTAATGCTCAAATAGCTAAATGCAGACCATATTTCAAGCTACAAAATCAGACATAAAAGCGTACTTTCTCTAATAAACACACCTTTTTTTTCTGACGAATTCGAAATTCTTATCCCTAAAATGTCTAAAAGGGGTTGGCAGCAATCTGGGAAATATGGTACCAATAGTTTGGTCAGGAGAGTGTAATTTTGGATCCCTTAATGTTGATTTAAATTTTACTTATTTCACTACATCTCAAGAACTTTTAAGACAATTGATATATTTTACACACAGTTATAAAATTCGTTTATTCAAAGATAATTCCATGCAAAAAAGAATTTTTAGTAAATGTTTATTATTTTTTATTATTTTATTTAAAAAAGGTCAAAAGAATTTTGAATTGTAAGGTACATAATTTTTTTACATCATTTTAAAGAATATAAATTTATATAGCAAAAAATAAAATTTGAGAAAAATTGGTCGAAAAGTTACTGAGAAATCGAATTTCAAAAAAGTAAGATACTTAAAACACCCAGATAAATTTTTAAGATGATCCTAGTCCTTGTATTTCGTTCAAGCTGAGCACCGACGCCTTGAAGCGGACCTTATCCCAGTCATCATTAAATATTACACAGTTTGGGGTTGTTATTAGCAGGCAGAGTGGTTTCAGCGAAATGATCTAAAATTTTGAAGGCTTTCTCGAAGATGATCAGAGTTGAAAGTTCTTATAAATCAAGACGGAAAAGTGTACAAAGAAATTTCATTTTTGGCCTTTTTTTTTGGGGGGGGAAGAATAAACCATTCATGAGTACCAAAATTTTTTAACTTGCTCAATACATGTATAAGACTGCTTCTTCCCCGATGAAAAATTTATTCTTAAAAATAGATTTCCTCCTCTGAAGAACCATCTGTTATTGAAATCCAAATGTTACCACTATTTACCTTTTTGTAAAATTGATCTGAACTTAAATGATGTTTAACCCCTTGGGGACGGTTGATTCAAAAAAGCATTCGTACATAATCAGAATCAAGTTGTAATTAAATAAAAAACGGTAACTTAAATGTAGTCGTTGCTAATTTGACAGACTTACTTTGCTTTTACTTTAATTATTGTTAGTTTAATCATATATATAATCAATGTTAATTCAAAGCATAACTAAATAGTTTTATTTTGAACAAAGTAATGGTGAATTAAATAAATCAAATAATTATAACTCCGCCCACAAATAAACTGCTAAAGAATAACTTTGGTTACCAGTTTTATCTTTTTACCCTGATTGATACAGTTTTATGCTGGCACGTATTTGTGACAGTCGGCCCGAAAGGGTTAAAAGTCAATTGAGTGGCCGCTTTTCACCCTTTCGGGACGGGCGAGTCATGTATTCGTAATTTTATTTTTGCTAATTATTTTTGCTTTCACTTTAACCGCTTCCCTGATTATCCTGAGTTAACTCAGGTATGTATATATTGCAAATATTTATAATCCCGAGTAAACTCGGCTACAGCAAAATTCATCAATACGTTTTTTTTTTTTTTTTTTTTTTTTTTTTTTTTTTNTTTTTATTTTTTTATCACGTTTTTACTCGGCCGGAAGCAAAGCAAAGGAAAAATAATGATAATCTGCAGTGATTGGAAGTTTACCAATTTTTTTTTTGGAGTTTTGCTGTTTGTGGAACTGCAGACGTGTTTTGTGCTATTGTATTTACGATGGTTGCTGAATTTACATAGAAAAAAGGAGTAAAAAAATGGGATTCGCTAGCGAAAGTAAGAGTAATGCAGGGGATTTTTCAGATTATGAAAATGTGAACATATACAAAGACTAATATTTAACTTTTTGTAATTACCCGAGATAATTTGGAATAGTAAACTGATGGTAAATTAAATATTTTTTTACGCATAAGAAAAATTAAAATTTCAACTTAGAACTTGTATTTTATGTTTTAGTTCCTTGTATTTATTAATGAAATAAAAAAATACGGTGATTACTTGCATTTTTTTTTTCCAAAAAAAATTAGTAAGGGAAGCGGTTAAATCTAACACATCCAAGCCATGTACTTTGACCTTTATTTATCAAAAACTGGGCTCCTGGGTAGCGCAGCTGCCCATATCCCATACACCATGAAAGTATATGATACATTGGTTTATAAACATATTGGGTTTAGCGATTTTGTGGTAGCTACAACCAAGCCATGTGTGTAAAAAGCGTAACTGTATACAATTTTTAATTTAAACTAAGTAGTGGTGAATTAAATAAAGCAAACTATCATTACCCAGCCCAGAAATAAACTGCTATAAAAATAGTTTTGCTACCAGTTTTATCTTTTTTTACCCTGATTATCACCACTCTGAGAATGCATATATGACTCGCTCGTCTTGAAGAGATTAAACAACATTCCATTGCTGTCCGTAGTATTTCATTCTTATATTTATGTGGTAATGAGTCTTATACATTTCTTTTTATTTCTTGGATTTATAAATTTAATTGAATATGATTTTGACTACCACTGAATGCAAAAATAAGTAAATAAATAAATAAAATAAAAAATTAATCTTATATATAAGAGGAAGTTATAGAACCGAAAATAATTGTATGCTAAAGCAATTCCATACCTGCCAACTTTTACGCATTTGGCGTAAAATTTTATTTCTGCATTTAAAGTGGTAGTAAAATGTATCCTTTCTATATATTCTTTGCATTTATAAACTTAATTTATAATCTTTTTAATCCATCACTATTTTTAAAAAAACTAATCATGTATATTAATATGTAATACTGTCTAGATAATCCGCATAAGCTTGTTGAAAATAAGACGTAAGTTTCTGCCTAAAATTGTAATTTAAATTCCACTTTACTACCACTGGGAAAAATTATCCTCGAAAGGATTAAAGATTGGCAGGTATGCAATTCCGAAAAGTTAATTTTAATTGCATAGGCGCCAACTGGTATGACCATTGGGCAATTTTTTATTGTAATGGTAGTAATATTTTTTTAGCATAAACATCTTAAGTTAAATATTAAATCTTAGATTGGCTTACCTACCAAGACAAATCAATAATTCAATCCTATGTATATAAGGTAGAGTATAGCACTATTAACTGTTACGCTGTTTGCAAATTTTTTTAAAGAGTAGTAGGCAATTATTAAGCTAAAGTTTTCATAATTTTAGATAATTTCGCTAAATTTTAAAAGCCGCACCATGAGAGAACAAAGAGGCATTTCAGATAAACTTTTGAATCCTTTACATGTAGTGTTTTAGAAAATAACTTTAAATTCAATTATAAAACAAAGAATAATACTTTAACACGTTCACGCTGGGAAAAGTGAAAATACTGGTAGAGGAACTATTTCAATATTAGATAATATTCGGGAGGAGTTAATCTATTCTCAACAATAACAATTCACTGTAAGGAAATTTATCACGGCGAAGAAGCAATTCAATATAAAAATTGCATCCGTTTAAAACAATTGTTAGTTATGAATTTTTATTATTCCCGGAAAAAAACTAAAAAATGAAATTTATTGTTGCCAGTTTTTACTCCGGTGCGCTGCCAAGATGAGACAATCTAGCGTGATTCACCGGTGGGTCACCCCGGCGTGAACGTGTTAAAACATTGATTTAGCTAAATTCGAAAAAAAATTTCCCTCAAAGCGTAGAGAGTCGGCAGATTAGTCCGGCAAATATCCTTACGTGTGTTGGTGAAATAGCTTAATCTTTAGAAAATATACAATAAGTATTACAAGACTCTCTATGAAATTCTCAACAACAGTACAAGCTGGTAGCTATGCAATTGCATAACTTGGGAAATATTTCCTCGGAAAGGAAATAAGCCTGTTTCAGTTACTTTTCACAAATTCAAATGAATAGGATTCACTTGGATTTATGAATTTAATTTAATATGATTTTGACTAACACTGAATGCAAATAAATCAATCTTATATGGAAGTTATGAGGCCATAAATGAGTGTATGTCATAGCAATTTTGAAAAGTTAATTTTATCTGCATTTTCATCTTAATTAGTCTTTCACTACCTTTTGGGAAATACTTCCTCGGAAAGCATAAAAGTTGTTTTAGTTACTTTTCTCAGAGTTAGATGAATAGGATTCACTTGGATTTACAAATTTTATTTAATATGATTTTAAATACCACTGAATGCAAATAAATCAATCTTATACGGAAGTTATGGAACCATAAATGAGTGTATGTCATAGCAATTTTGAAAAGTTAATTTTATCTGCAATTGCATTTCAATTAGTCTTTCACTACCTCTTGGGAAATACTTCCTCATAAAGCATTAATGTTACTTTAGTTACTTTTCACAGAGTTAGATGAATAGGATTCACTTTGATTTATAAATTTAATTTAATATGATTTTATATACTACAGAAAGCAAATTAATCAATCTTATATGTAAGGTCAAATTACGAAAACGAGTATAAACCATAACAATTGATTAAAGGTAATTTTATCTACGATTGCATTCCTATTAATCTTTCCCTATTGCTAGGGAAATACTTTTTCGCAAAGACTAAAAGTTGGCAGGACTGTTTTAGTTACTTTTCACAAAGCCAAATGAATAGGATTCACTTTATTCATCTGTTAATAAATACTCTAACAGCAACGCATCTGTTTTCAAGACGATTTCCTGACTGGTTGGAGCATTTTTTTATTATTTATTTATTTATTTTTTTGTTGTTAAATATAGGTTACAACGTCTTTTCTGCGACTTCTCCTCGAATCATTATTTTGGAACTTGTTTATTTCTTCGTTCCCCTCTTCCTGTGTCACTGCATAAAATTTTTTTTTTAAATTCTTTTTTTCTTTTTCCAAAGAATTCTCCATAGACCGTTAAGTAGTGAAGCTCTAGAACATTAGATTATATTAAAGAGGGAAATGGGTTTGTTCGAACCTAAGTTTCGCCCCGTCCCATCTGGAAATTTAAAACTCGTTATTTTTTATAATTTTATATCTCTTCAAGCCACCGACTTCTAAACTGACAAAATATTTAAGTTAAAGAAACCATTCAAGACATAACCTTCAAATTGTAAGGTGATAGTCTTATGTAATCCGCGTAAAAGATACAAAATAATAAACGTATTTTTAATGCCCGATCTCGCTTTTCAATTGCAAATCTGATTTAAGTTACATTTCAATAAAATATTACGTAATTTTAGTTCTATCTGAATTGATTGATTTCAATTTTTTTTATTCAAAGGGGTTTTCTTTGAGGGATTGTGTTGGAACATCATGAATTGATATTAAAACATATTCACAATTTCTTTAATAATATGTTTTTTAATGTTATAAAAATAGTATTTAATAGGATTAAATTGATAGGGTTAATAGTTATTAAGAATATCATATAAACCCTTTGATGCAGATGGGTCACCGTTGCCCCTTTTATATATTTTTTCTGACGCTCTAATTACAAGCAAATATATACACAATCGAACACAATAAGTAAAAATAACACGTAAAAACAGAAATAATAATTTTAGCCACGGATTTGTCCGAAATGGAGTCTTACTAATAAATTTCTTTGTTAATTTATACAATTTTTCCACGTGCAAATCCATTTCGGGCAAATCCGTGGATAAAATTATTTACTAAATAAATATCTTTGTTAATTTATCAAATTTTCCATGTGCAAATCCATTTCTGGCAAAACCGTGGCTAAAATTGCGTGCAAAACAGGCAATTCATGCTTCTTTCTCTTTTCTCTTTTCCATTTTTCTCTTAAATATATATTTATTTTCTAAAATTATTTATAGTCAACTTTTTTAAATTATCCAGTATAATATTACCTTGCGCACATCCATTTTCGGGCCCATCCTTGGTAACTAACAAATCAAACGCACTTCAGTACTGCAGTAAGAACGCACTTTAATAAAAAAAACTCCTCTTGTTACGCTTTTATCTCAATTAGCGTGTTTGTTTTCATATTTTGCAATCTGGCAATCTTGTTACGCAAATATTTTAAATCATTCTTGAAAAATTTCCGATTCAGGTAAGTGCATTTGATTTCGCTACTCGTTTTATAGATTATGTTTAATTCAGTTGTTTCTTTATATTTTAATTTCTGTTTTTACGTGTTATTTTTACTTTACGTTGTGTTCTATTTTAATTGTTGTAATTTTTGTAAAAATTCCTTGAAGGCTCCTCTCACTATTGTATTGATATATTTCGCTTTGGCTATATTTATACAATATTAGAAAGCACTCTTTTTTGCGGATATAATCGTGTGGGCTGATGAAAAGAATATATCTTTTATTTTCCGGATTTTTTAAAAGAATTCTATCCTTTTTTTTGGTTTTTTTTCTTCAGTTTTTATTATTTTTATTTTTATTATTAATTTTCTATTTCCCTCTTTTTTCATTAGTCTGTAATTTTCCTTGTTTTATCTTCATTTTGAACTATTTTATGAGTTCTATTTACTTGTAGCTTATGCGCAATAAATTAATCTTATTGTTTTGTTTAATTTTCTTCGTATTTTTTTGTATTTATATATTATGTTACAATNTATAAAAAAAGGCAGTTTAATAGTTACTAAAAATATGTTAGATAATCGGAATTATATTTGTGCTAAACAAATATAATTCAATAAACAATAAACAATAATAAATTAGAACAATTTTTTTCATACATATTCAAAAAATTCTAAATGATCGATTAAATTATTATTAATAACAGTTCTTTTAGATCTAAATAACTGCAAATAAGTGCAAATTTGAAAAATTTTTGTTTGAAAGTGAGCCGTGTTTGGTAGATTCTATCTTTAACCTAGAAAAAGACAAAGATGTTCGATATCCAATAAATTATTTCGATGCTAAATATAATAGTATTTACTTATTTTGATCTAAAATAATGAAAAAAAAGTATGAAAATATGTTCCGCGTTAAAGGGTAAATAAATATCCGACTTCAAAATATCTTTGTATTTAGAATTATCTGTTAATATTTTTTCCCCATAAAATAAAGAAATATTCATGTGCGAGCTATAATAGTTTTTAGAGACAGTTTTTACAGATATTTCAAATTAGCACTAGATTAGTTTTTTTATTTTTAAATTCCGTACGAATACGGTTGTCAATCACAATCAATGAATGATTAAAAGCCAAATACAGAGAAACACTTGTTAATTTATGTCTAATTTACGGAAATCATGTTTAATGCATTTGTGCAAATAGACATACAATGAAATCTGTTAAGTTTCTTGACCTCTATATGTTACACCTGTCATCGTTACACCTGTCATGTGTTACGTACCACATCTACCTCTACGTGTTGATCACCTGTCTATGTCTAAGTTACTAATTATTAAATACTAAGCATGCAAAAACAATAAAATTATAAAATTTGTAATTCGGTAAAAGTCAACATACATAGGTTTGTCAGTCGCCTGAAATGCAGAGTTGGAAAATGAAATGATAGAATTCAAAAGACGAGTTTAATAAAATGAACTTAACAAAATTCAATGTTCTTAGAAAATAATGAACTATGGGATCAGTTTTAAGGATCTTTTAAGTGTAATTTACAAAAAAGGAGGATATGATGAAGATAGACAAAAAAGAGTAAACAAAGCCCGGAGCAGTTACGCTATTCTCAATAAATTCTGGAAAAACAAGAACGTAAGAAATTCAGCAAAACTTTGAATTTTCAATACTAATATATTAAATATGTTCTACTATATGAATCTGAGACATGGGACTGCAATAAAAATAACATGGAAAACTTCAAGCATTCATTAACAACTGTTTAAGAATAATCGTACGCATCAAGTGATTCCATAAAATTTGAAATGCAGAAATCCTTAGAAAAACAAAACAGAAACCAAATTTTGTTCTGGAAATTAAAAAAGATAAATGGATTGGTCATGTTTTAAATTATCCTGAAACAAGTTTTTGATTGGAACCCTCAGAGAAAAAGACCTAAAATACTTGGCACAGGACTATTGTAAACGAATTAAAAAACAATATTAAGACATGGAGAGAGGCAAAATATTAGTCCACAAATAGAGTGAGATCTAAAGCTACAATAGAAGCCCTATACTCTGAGTAAATTCAATGAACTTGAAAGTAAAAGTAGAATACATGGGTTGGACAAAGTTATGGAAACATTTCTATACTCTCCTTTGTAAACTTTTTGTAAACTGTTTCTTTTAGCAGTAAATGTTTTGGAAGAAGGCAAAGTGGTAGGCTCAATTTGAAAGATGATTCTTAAAGCTGTTGGGAATGGTGGTCCTTTTACCCATGCATAATTCGGATCGATCAAAATGAATGTTAAAAGCTTTTATCTTTTTAAATACCATTATAATCATTCTTATATCCATATTGCACCCCCATAGAAAAATTTCAAAATTCCTGGTACAACCTGTCTTTTCTCATTTTGGCCGATACAACTTTTCCATGGGTAAAAATGACACCATTTCTAAAAAGTTCAAGCATGATCTTTCAAATTATGTCAACATTTTTGGCGTATAAAATTTTGCAAGACATTTGCTGCTAAAAAAAGATTGTTTAAATGGAGTTAGCATACAAGTGTTTGAATATTTTTTTCCAACACCTGTTTATTTAAGAAAACGATCACAATTTTTTTAATTTTAAACAAAGGAATCCAAGTTTTAGAAGCAAGTCACATCGGTTATGCAATATATATACACCGAAGAGCCATTACATTATGACCACTCCCCATCTATAACAATAGGCTCGCCTAGGTTTTCATGGTTTCTCGCCGAGGAACAGTGTTTTCATGAGGCACACTAGGACCCATAATCCTCATAGAACAATCCCTGACGTCTGTAAGCTACTTGAACATAGTTGCAGACCAGGTTCACCCATTCATGGCAACAGTTTTTCCTGCGGGGGATGGTGTTTACCAACAGGATAATGCACCATGTCATTAGGGTCGAATCGTCATGGATTGGTTCGAGGAACATTCCAGTGACTTTCAAGTCACGTCTTGGCCCCCAAATTTACCTGAACTTAATCCAATACAGCATTTGTGGTCCTACTTGGAAAGCCAAATTCGTGCTGCCACGCTGCCCCCTCGCAATGTGAGGGAATTGCCGGACCAGTTGGAGAGCGCTTGGTACCAGATACTTCTGACTACCTATCAGCACCTTGCGGAGTCAATGCCACGGCGGGTGCTAGCAGTTTTGAGCGCTAAAGGTGGCCCTAAAGGTTAGTAGCAGGGTGGCTCTTCGGTGTGTGTATATATATATATATATATATAC
>NC_092215.1:1142328-1164647 GCF_043381705.1 Parasteatoda tepidariorum
CCTGTCTCTACAAAAAATACAAAATAAATAAATAAATAAATAAATAAATAAATAAATAAATAACTTTGATTACATCCAAACATAATACAATCATACATAAACTTGGTATTAGGTTAATCTTTGCTTTCTCTCCTTACAGTAGTAGCAGTTAAAAAAAATTTCTGGTAACACTTCAATGTCCTGGCATTCATAAGCCAGGAAAATGACAGCCGGAATAGTGACAAATTCGCCATTTTATAGCACATAACTTTACTTTAATTTAATATTTTGGCCTGAGACGTTTATATTCTGCAGAAAATAACAGGATTTCTTAAAATAACTCAGATAAATCTATGTAGCTTATGTTATTAATGATTTCAAGAAGTCAGGAAAATGACAACACAGAAACCTACTCACCATGAAAAAATTTTTGAAATAGATTTTGAGCCGGAAAATGGGTTCTTTATTCATGCAACAAGACATGTTCATATAGGAGGGTATCTAATCAATCTATTAACATAAAATATTGTTTGCTGGTCCTATCTATTTTGTTATGAACCACTAAATAAAAGTAGCCAGGAAAATGACAGATTTTCGTGGGACAAACAAATTATTGACTGAAAAAAATTCTTTTAAACGAATTTTTCGTAAATAATACCCTCTGCATATGTTCTAGAAATGCTTACACCGGTTGAGATAAAAAAAATTAGATATTGAAAAATTTATGGGAAATTTTGAAACATTGCTTGTGACATGACAGAAACATGAAATTTTAAAGTTCAATTAAATTTTTTAACTATACAAAACAGTCAATGCTACTGCAAAGTCATTTAAAAATTCTAACAGCAATGCTATTTATTAATTTTTTTAAAAAGAAAAATTTCTTTTAGTATTAGATCTGGGAGCAAGGGACAGTGAATTGTCATATTTCGTGTGAATCACCCATATATATATTTATATCAAAGTAAAGACAAAAAGAAAAAATCGAAAAACGAAGAAAATTAAGAACATTAAAAAGATTTTATTTTAAATTTGATCAAAAAAACAAAAGAATATCCAACTAAAGTAATTAAAATTTAAAAAGTATTTAGAGTATTTAGTAAACAAAAATATAAAAACAAAATCATAAAACAAAATCTCTCTATTTACGCTTTTAGCTCCATTTACGTTTCTGTTTTCTTGTTTTGTAATCTGGAAGTCGTATTACGAAAAATTTAGAATCATTCTGTAAAGTTTCCGTAGTTGTAAGTTCATTTGAATTCACTGCACGATCTATAGATTTCATTCTGTTCTGTTTTTGTTTTTACACTTTATTTTCCATTTTTTACGTGATATATTTTTTACTTTATGTGTTCTTTTTTGTTTAAATTTTTAAATTTTTTTAGTGCTCCTCTCACTATTTTATTAATATATTTTGCTCTGGCTATATACAGTATACATAATCTTTCTCAAAAAAGTCTTTAGCAAAAATTATAGATTTTGTAGCTATGCAATGAGGTTTTTTACTGTTCATTATAATTATTTTTCAACTTTACTTAAACTTTGATCAAAATGTCATTAATTTATATTTTTTCAAAAATCATAAAAACAACGATGCGGATTTTCATTTTATTACATTAAAATCCTGAATTAATTTTGATCATGATTCGTGTATACGGTTAGATGAATGGTAGTCATATGAATTCCTGCTTTCGAAGACACGTTTGAGCAATGCAACCGCTTTTAACTTTTATCAAAAATTCTAAGAACTTCGAAAATGTGGATCAACACTCTCTCTCAATAAATCCGATGGAATAGTTCTGATTTCTATTCAACGATGCAGTTAAATCATTAGATGGTAATATGAATTCTCAAGCGCTATAACAAGTTTGAGCGATTCTCCAATTGGCTACACTGCCAAGCTCGCTTTTGAAGCTAAAAAATATCTAGTATTCTCATAAGTTACTGTTAAGTCAATTTTAAATTCTTTTATGCAAGAGTTATGCATTTAAAACTTTAAAATATTTACATAGGGGTCCGAAATTTTTGTTGCATTAATACAAGTACTTGATCTTGCCTAATTCTGGCGAGAGGATTTCAAATCTGATATTAGTTTTGCTCCTAAAGTTACCGATTACTTTTGAATGACATTTTTAGTCTAGTTTTGGTCGAAATGTACAAGTTCGTAAACGTTAGATATAATCGGAGCTTGCGTAAATGTTGCGATAAACTTCCAAGGGAGTTGGGTCGCATTATCAGGATTTAAAAAGAGTAGGAACCCATGCCCAAAATCTCATCGTATGTGGCTGGTACGCTTTGCATTTTTGGCCTGTTAGGAATGCTGGAAGAAACAGTTCAATATAGGAACGCAATATTGCCGTACATGGGTTCCTATATAATTTTAATCCTGATGATGTGCCCTAACTCCTCTAAAAGTTTGTCGCAACATTTATTCATTCCTTATTATATATAACGTTTTTAAACTTGTACACTTAGACGCAAAATAAACTAAAAAAAAATTCGATTTTAATAAAATTAAAAAAGATTGTAGTTTGGAGAGAGAAACCGATTACATATTTGAAATCAGCAAAGTAAAAATATACGAGATCCGTTAAAAAAATTTCCTGCTACAGAAAATTTTTTTTTTACTTAGTGTTATCAATTAAAATCTGTTACATTTCACGCAAGTTATTAAAACTTACATTATTTTCTAAAAAAACGAAGAAAAAGAAAATAAATTACAATTATATGAATATTCTAAATTTATCCGAGCTTATTTATTTTTTTTCTCGTTATAGCGTAAATGCACATGATAAGCTTGATTTGAATGAATGGAGATATAACAACTTAACTCGAAAAATTGAAGGGAAAAAAATTGCTCTTATCTTAGAGATCATTGTATGACACATATAAATACCAGAAAGTTTTTTACTTCGACAAAAAGTTATCTCCAAACATTCTAAGCAAAAACAAGAATTTTTTCCTCCCCTTAAACAAAAGAATTCTAACTATTCTGAAAGAGATGTTGCTCTTTTTCAAAAATTTTTTCCTATGTACTTTTTAAGTATTTTCTGCATTACTTAACGACAATAAAACCTTAGAACAAACGCAGTTTTCCAACCTTCCCCTCGACTTTTTTCGAATAATTTGATGAAGAAGAAAGAAACTTTTGAAAAAGCATTTCAGAGGTTTTTTTCAGTATAAAGGCGGGTATGCACCCGACCAAATTAGTGAAGAAGAATCTTTTTCACAAAAACGCATTTAAAACATGTTTTTCAGCCCACAACGTTTTCCAGTTGCTATAGCTTGTTTAGCAAGACACTAAGATATAAAAACAAACGTTATTTTTTTTAAAAAATTCTTAGAGAAAATAAACTGTCAATACATGTTATTTTTTACACGTATGAATTTTTTCCATAGATGGAGAGAGTTTCTTCCTTTTTTTTTAATCTTCTTTTCTTCTTCTAAGGAATTATTTCTTTAGCTACAAGTGAGTGCCCTAGAGTATTTCATATGAGAAATCTTAGTCTTTTTCAGACTTTTTTTTATATATATTCTTAATGCTACTTAAGAAGCTGTGTTTGGTGGTTTATTTTAGACGAAAAAGAAAAAGAAAGAAAAAGAGTAAAGAAGAAAAAAGAAAGTAAAGATGTGTATAAAGGAATACGAACGAGTAAAAAGAAGAAAAAAATGTGGCCATTAAGCGCAAGTATATATTTTTTTTTCTCACGTTCATACATAAGTGAAGTCTGAAATGCTATTGACCGTTTGTGAATATTGTGTCATCTGTTCCTAATTGAGACGAATAAATATAAGTTCTGTAATCATTAAATCATTTCTTCTTTTTTCCTCTTCCAGTTTTTCAAAATGTAAAAGAAAATCCGCCAAACGGAATATATTACTAAGTTTTCTTTTATAGTTTTGAATTGTATTATCTATTAAAATTGTAGAAAAAAACTGGATAAAAATTCAGATATTATCATTTGTTACGACTTATATATTTCATATTTGAAAATGAGCAGCCTTGTGATTTTTTCATAATTATTGTTTAAGGGATTAAAAATTGTTGAAGGATTTTTTTAGAGTTTTAAATTTGTATTATTCATTAAAATTGTGGAATGAAAGGGAATAAACAATTTAGATTGTTCATATTCCTTATTTTTAATGTTCCTGATAAAATTATTATTCCATTCTACGACATGATGTATATATTTTATATTCTACGACATTCTATACGATATTCTATAACTTGTAAATTTCTCATTTGAAAATGAATAGCTTTGAGACTTTTTCCTCCTACATTGTTTAAGGGATTAAAAACTATTGAGGAATTCTTTTATAGTTTTGAATTGTATTATATATTAAAATTGTGGAATGAAAAGGAACAAGCAATTGATATGTTATTATTTGTTACTAGGGTGCCACAGGTGACTGAAATTATAAAAACCTATTAATAGATATTATAATTAGCAACTTTTTCCGGCATTGTTCTTTCAGTTTACTATAGGTGAATACAAAGAAAAATTTCGTTTTAAATATGAATAATTTGCAGTGTAAATCGAATTTACAATTAGCTACGATTGAATAATTTAATAGATTAAATAAATAAAATATGAATTGAGTTTCTATCATTTCTTACATTTTTAGTCGCAAATGGCATTCCTGTTTGTTACGACTTAAAATGAAAATGAATAACTTTGAATTAAAAATGAAGTCATTTTTAATTTTATAATAAATTAAAAATGAATAACTTTGAAATTTTCTCTTACGCACTGCTCGAGAGATTGAAAATTGTTGAAGGATTCTTTTATGGTTTTGAATTGTATTATCTATAATAATTGTGGAATGAAAAGGAATAAACAATTTAGATTGTTTCACTCGCTGCTATTTGCATATTTTTCCTTTGAAAATGAATAGCTTTGAGATTTTTTCTTATACATTGCTTGAAAGATTATCGGACGAAATCTTACCCATGGTTTAGAATTTCACGCTAGGCATGGGTAAGACGCACGCGAGGCAGAATCTCACAGAGGCACAATATCATGGGACGGAATTTCATAACAACAAAATATCTTGGGATTGAACCACAGGTGGGCGAAATATTGTAGGGGTGAACGTATCACAGAATAAAAGTCATCTGTCCAAATCTATCTTGGACAAAATATTAGCAACATTTTAAAATATCATTCATCATTAGCACTTCAAGATTTTGGTAAAAACTGAACTGCGGAAAGTGGATAGTCGGTACGCGAATAATAGGGAGATTATATTTTGATTAATTTCTCGGTGATTGAAAGCGCAGTAGTCAATTAATTCTCAGAGATGTAACAATAGGGCGGTAATATTTTGTAATTTATCAAATGTTTCAGGTATAAAAATATTTTGCAATTAATGGAATCAAAATTTGAAACAAAGGGAAATATTGATGTAACCGTTAATGCTCGAAAGCCGTTAATTTGCAGATTAACTAATTTACTCTGTTTAAGTGCAGAATCAAGTGTTTCCACATTTTACTTAACCCTTTCGAAGGCCGTGGGAAGTATATTTACCACCACTTTTAATTTAGGTTTCCATTTGCTAATAACTTCAGCATTCTTGAAATGCGTTTGAATAAAATTGGTAACCATTTGTTAGTTAAAAAAAAAAACGCATAGAAGTTATAAAATACATAATTCCTTTTGAAGTTTGTAGCATTTATAAAATTTATTTTATAAATAAAGGAAATTAAAGTCAATTAGTTCCTAATAGGTCGCGTTAAATATATTTAACACCAAAAAAAATGACATTTTTATAAAGTAAATGACTTTTTTTTTAATATCAATTACTATTCTTAAAACAATTTCATTTCCAAAAATACTTTAATTTACCTTTACTAGAAATAAATGGCCCATTAAAGGATGAAGTATTGTGCTCATAAACTGCTTCCATGTCGTTTATAAGTTTGATTTTCTTATTCTATCATTAATTGTTTTGACTTGATATTGAAAAATATTATAAATGATATTATATAAATTTCCTAAATTATTCCCTAAATTTCCTTTAATTACAAGTTTTTTGATTGTTAATTGTATTAACTTTATTTTTCAGGTAGTGAAAAATGAACCGAATTATCACTTTCTCGGTAATGAGAAGATTACGCGAAGTAATTTAAAAAATGAAACAATTTTTAACATCCTATTTAATCTGTTGTTCAATATCTGATTTCCGCACTTAAGACTTAATAGATTTATTCAATAAATAAGATCCATGGTTTAATAGTTGATTTTAAATGTATAACACATCAATACAATAGAGGACTATGTTTATTAATACAGTAGAGTACCAAAGAGAGCGAAACAAAATATTATCAAGCGAAAATCAATAAAATCTAAGAAAAATACAAAATAAAACGAAAATAAATACTTATATAGCCAGAAATAAGAACAGACGTCATGTTCTTATGAAAAATCATACAAAAAGGATTTAAAAATAGTTGTGTAGCTTAGTTGCCAGATTACAAAACAGTGGGATAAATTTTTAAGGCGAGTTCTTAATGAGATATATTTGAATTGTCTGTTGCCTTGGATGGCCCGATATTACCTGTATATTATACTTCAAAATTTATAATGAGTAAAACGTTGAAATTTAAATACAATATTTAACATTAGGTACGTATATATATGTAATGTACATACGTACACTAGATGCAACAACATCACATTTATTTTATGATTTATAGAGAAATGACTAGCATTTATTGAAAACTATTAATTAAATATCTCAGCAAGTTGTGAGTTTATTACGAAACTTTTTGAAATGGATTTGCTCGAGTTGGATTTTCACATGATAAAAATATCAATCTGAAAAAACAAAAAGATTTTTCAGCGAATATATATATATATACATATATATTTATTAATAAAAACATAGAATTAGCTCAATAATTCCGAATAGATTTAATTATATTTGTTGAATAGCATTGCTTTTCAACAAATTTCAGAAGAGTATGTCCATTTTTTTCTTGGAAAATAAATATTACTACAAATTTTTTTTAATTCTATTTATTTTATTAAAAATAGTATTTAAATGAATGTTTTTAAAAACATCGTAAATTAGTTTATTTAAATCAAATTTAAAGTCAACTATTTTTGCGGATATAATCGTCAACGAGATTGTATTTAATCCTTACCACAGTTTTGTTACATGAATAATGCTTGAATTTACTTGAAAGTACAAAAGTTGAAATAAGTAAAGTTATATTTTTCAGCTTTTCTTTCCCTCATTTATTATTTTCAACAAACTTTTCTAGATCCAAACTATAATTTATTGTGAGTGCAGTTGCGCCATCTGTTAGCGAAATGCTCAGATATATCGGTATATTTCAGTTTTTTTCGAAATATTTATTTGCATTTTTATTTTAAATTTTATATTGTACGTAAAATTGGTATTGGTAAAACGAAATAATAGAAGCAGCAAGAGCGTAAATGAAATTATTAAAAACTTATAACATATTGCAAATTTCTTTTCTCTCTCTTTTTCTTCTTTCCTTTTAATTTTTTTTTAATTTTTTTATTTTAAGCCAATGTTATTCAAACATATTGTTAAAATTTATTCTAGAAACTTTAATTCAAAGTAAAAGTAATTTATATATTTTATAAAATAAATAATTTTAAATTTTTCTTTAAAATAGATTTTATTCATATAGCTATATTTTATGAATTAATACTGCGTCAAAATTTAGTATTAATTTTAAAAATGTAAATATAAAATGCATTTTTTTTTACTTTAAATTACTGTAGGTTACATATAATATTTAAAACTAAATCAATTTATTTATATATTATATTATATATAATTACATTTATTCTTATATTTACACTTAACTTTTTGATTAATAATAGTTTTTAAAAATTATTTATGTTATTTCTAGTTGAATACCTATTTTTTGTACGTGATAAGAAAAATGGTTAATAATCAATGAATCGGTACAAACTAACAGTCTTATAAAATCATGTATGAAACTGAGGAGTACTAACTGGCACAATTAAAAAGTTTAAAATAATTTCATTTTTATTATTATTAATAATTTATAGTAATTTTATTATAATTATTAATTTAAAAGTTATTTTTTATTAATATTAATTTGCGAGTATTTTAGAGAAAATGAATTATCGAATATGATATTATCGTCAGTATTAATGAATTTCATTTGGTTCACGAAAATATTGATCATTGTAATTATTTAAATTAGTTCAATTGAAGAAATATCGCAATATTTCGTGAAATATTGATATATCCTGACTGTCTTTATGACCAAAAATTAAGAATAATACCAGTTCTTTCAAATAAATGTTCGGAAACAAAACAAGCTTCACTAATTCGTAGAGCCTATTAATTAAACAAAAGATAAGGAAAAAAAATATGGTGTATGCATGATACTATTCATGAAAAAGCGATTTTTACTCCCTAGAGCAAGTATCTCCTGCGCTACAACTTCATACTTCATGGTTGGCAAGATGTTTAATGCATTGTAAGCCTTACAGGCGATGAAATACAATACGAACAATGACTAAGCATGCTGCATATCAAATTATCGAGCTGATATTGGGAGATAGATAACTCCACTCAGCAAGCAATGCTCTCCCAAGTTTCTGTATAGTGAGCCAAGGAAAGAAAAAAAAAAAAAAAAAAAANAAAAAAAAAAAAAAAAAAAAAAAAAAAAAAAAAAAAAAAAAACGGACCACTTTGAATAACTTTTGTTTTAATGGTTTGATCGAAAGGAGACAATTTTAATGGTTTGAGACAGTGACCTAAAATATGCTAATTAATTAACGTAGAAAATATTTTAAGTTACGAAATCAGACTAAAAACTCACTTTCTCTGAATAAACATACCTTTTTATCAACGGATTAGGAATTTTGAGCACTGAAGTACAGGAAGTAGCCGCAACCAGGGAAATACAGTCCCCATAGTTTGACATTAATTGGTCGAAACTTTGGATCGCTCTCCTGATCAAAATATGGGGACCATACTTCCCAGATTGCGGTTACCCCCTATATTTAGGGGGTCAAAATTGTGAATCCTTCGAAGAAAGAAGAAGGTATGTTTATTCAGAGAAAATACGTTTTTGTGACTGATTTCGTGACTTTAAATATAGTCTGCGCTAATTAATTAGCATATTCGAAGTCACCCTCTCAAAACATTGAATTTGATTCCTATAACGCGGAAATTCGATCATTAGATCAAAAGTTCCTCAGGGTGGTTAGTTTTTTGTTCGGCCCACTATATATATAGGAGATGGTTGGCGGACTGCAACTAGTCAGCCAAGCACACATGCTTTATGTTAATTTTAAAATCATTCACATGCAGTGGTGTGAAAAATAACATTAAATCAAATTTACTAAACAGAGAATCATTCTTTAAAGCATAAACCACTCAAATTTCTTTTCCATAAAGCGGTATCACGCAGTTAAAAACTATTCGAAATTATCACAAAATTTTAATAACTCCAAAGGCATAGGTATAGATGCGAAGCTTGCAGTTTTATGTGAAAGCTAATAACAATTAAGTTGCAACTTGCATGCAATAAAACTGGTACCCATTTTTTACATTTTTTGCGAGCTTTGTGAACCCTGACTGTAATTGGAAGTAGAAATCAATTTTAGTAGATTATTTATTTTCGCAATTATCACAAAGTAAAATAAAATGTTTAAACTTTTATTTAAATTTTATTAATTTAAAATTTACTTGCTAAATTTTCCATGATCTTCTAACTCTACAGCAGATGCAAGTTTCTGTATTTCTCTTTTATCTATGTCCTACTAATTTTTAATTAGTTGAATTTAATAAATTAAGCATTCGTTGTTTTAGACTTAATTTTATTTCTTTTCAGATTTTCCTTTCTTCATTCAAAAGGCAGGTAGCCATTCGTAACCTACCCTGTAGATCCGGGCTTTTGTAGTTTGTGAATAGCATTCAGAAGCTCGTATTTACAGGTATCTTGCGAATCTGGCTGATTGACATCATTAATTTGAAAATTCTGCTTGAACAATAATAGGTAATTATTTTTGTATTAAATTTTATTTTCAAACCATTCCATAAGACTGATCATAGCCGTCAAGAGATAGGAACTTTATCAATTATAGAACAATAAGTTCTACATAAGGCTTGCATATATTGGAATCTAAATATTAGTACAACATGATTCTGCAAATAAGAATCTCAGAAAATGAATCTTGTAATATCCTCCGACACTGAAGTTCAGTTAAAGTTTGAGTCACCTTGTTATTTGGAAAATGATCAAAACTTTTATTCATAATTAACAATCAATTAGATTAACAATCAAATTGATTGCAATCAATGGGGTGATCAACATTTTATCACCCCATTGATTAACAATCAATGTGGTGATAAAATGTTGATAGTTCAGGCTTGTTGTTGTCAGGACATGATTGAAAATTCATTTCTACCAGACCAGGTATACCCTCAAACTACTGAGGAATTTCCGTAGTTTCAGAAAATACATAGTTTTCCAAGTGGTTACAAATGTAGTGTATTAATATTTAGAGAAATTAGAATTAAAAGAATTTTTTTCAAAATAATTTAAGCAGATGTATGAAAGGTAAGTCAATGGTTATATTTTCAAGTTATAATATAAATTTTATAGAAATTATATTTATTTTAAAATTATCTGCATTAGTTTACGGTCAGACAAAAATATTTTGCACAAATCTCTCATGTTGGACGATTTGCATGCTGAAAGATTCCATCGACACAAAAATGAGTTCATAAAAATGTAATTTATAATTTTTGTTGTAACATCCAGTTTAAAGATTCTTTGTGATTCAATCATACCCACGTATGCTATTTCAGTTATTTTTCTGTTATCCCCGGTCACAAAATCACATATTGTGTCAACTGACATATCCGCAACCGTCATGAATTCTGAATTTTATGATGAGACGATGGTTTTCTGACCCTAATGCATTTCAAGCTAAGATCTGAAAATTTGTAAACATTTCTTCGTGATCCATCATTATGGTGGTCACAATAAAGTGATTATTAAAAAAAAAAAAAGATTTATTAGGCGTTACGAGATTTCTTGTTCATTCATTCATTTATTTATTATTATTATTATTTTTTTGAAAAAAAAATAAAAAATAGAATGACGAAACATTTTTTTTAATTTTGACAAAATTCTCTTCCTTGAACAAATGGCAATAGTCACTTTGACGAAATGTTTGCTCGAAGCATATACTGGGGAACGGTTTCGTCAATAACGAGTAAAGTTTAGTAAAATTTGAGCACCAATTTTTTTTAGAATACACAGTTTAAAGCAGGGATGGGCAATCTTTTTTGGTCGTGGGCCAAAAATCTAGAAAAAAAAGTTTGGTGGGCCGAGTAAAAACTTCTGAAATAAAATAAAGTCAATTCATCATTGAGTGCACGTCACTCTACATCAACTTTGCGTTTTTTAGTTGCCATTTTGGGATAAAAAATGTTTACAAATAACTCAAAAAGGCAGTAGCCATTTTATACATTTAATAATTTCACCATTATTTACAATGACATTGTATGTGTGCAACTTTTCCATACGCAGTAAATTATGTTAGAACTCGAGCCGGCAGAAAAATCCGTTCGTTGGAACTTAAAACGCGTAGTCAGCCTCATGTGAAGTACAATTCACCTATATTAGATTCCATATGTCTGCTCCTCGAGAAAGACAAATACTAGTTGGAGCTAATCTACAGCTATTCTATAAAGAACTTTTGCTTTCAACATTTTATCAGTTAAAGCTGTTTGTGCTAACTATTTTAATTAATTTATGTTTAGTAGAACAAAAATAGAGAAAGTGGAAAGGTCATCAGTACTTTGTTAAAAAAGAAAGAACAAAAATAGCTTTAAACAAAGTAGATATATTCGCCACTGATCGGCTAGTTAAAACTCTGTCCGTGGGCCGGATAAAATTTTCCGGCGGGCCACAGCTGGCCCGCGGGCCGTAGTTTCCCCATCCCTGGTTTAAAGCAAACGTATTTGTATAGCATGGATATAGATGTCAATCCGTAAGTCCTTGCTTCCCACTACATTTGACGTGGTAACAAAGCTTGTACCATTTGCACTTTCTGAGAAATGCTCTCCCTAATGTACACTTGCAAAAAAAAATAAATTAAGGTATACCTTATAACGTTTGAACAGTTGGCCAGTTGGATGATTAGATTTTCATTTCTGAAAGTGCTATAGCAACATCTCACAAGATACCCTAAAGTATGTAGAATAACAATTGACCGTAACTGTGGTGGAACATCCGCATTACCAAGAGAAAAAGCCCTTTCTGCACTTCTCTCGACTTTTTTTTTTTTTTTTAATCAAATTTGGATACATCACCCCAATATTGGGTAGGGGTTAAAGAAATTTTGAAAAGCAAACTTACACAGATTAAGTGCTATAACATTTTCAAATCTTTTGTCACTCTAATGCTACCTTTCGTACCCTTTTATTCGACAAATTTTAATAATTATTTCATAAAAAAGTATAAACTTTAAAGTTAAATTATTTTTTAAAAATTTATAATTGAAAGGTTATGAAATAGTACTCAATTTTGTGGTTATATCGTCAAATTGAAGCCAACTTGCTCCGTTTTTTTTTAAAAAATATATTTTTTAGTGGTAGTGACGTTTAAGCTATTTTCAGTTTAATAAATTTGATTTGAAGTTATTTTTTCACTTCAATATATAAAAACTTAAAACCTTATAAAATACAATTTTGTTGCCATTATCTCATAGCGATACATTTAATAAATTGGCGAAATTATATTTTCTAATTCGGTACCAATTTATATAATCTTTTGCTGAAAACAATGCTGTTGGCTTCCCTGAAAGACTTCGTTATTCATTTTCTGACGAAATTAAGAAGCATTCATGTTTTACGGAATTTTCAAAAATGAAAACTAGTAGATACAAAGTGTAAGTCGATTACTAGGATCTTGAACAAAAATATTTTTTAAAGGTTCTGGTCACTACCTTTTAAAAAGTAAATACGAGTACTTGATCTTACCTTATTCAGGTGTGAGGACTTTGAAATAAGTATAATTTGAAATAAGTAGTTTGAAAAGCTACAGAGTATTTTTAAATTGTATTTTTAGTGTAGTTTATCTTTTAATTGTACAAATTTATGAATCAATTATATAAAAATGAATCAATTATATACAAACAACAATTATAGATAAAAATGAATCAATTATATATAATGAAAAATGAATCAATTATTTACATACATATACACTTTTCTGCTTCTTTGAAAACAACACTTTAGACAAAAAACATAGGACCTAAATGTATCACATCATAAACTGAAGTGTATCATCACCTTTCTACCATTCCCTAAGTAGCAGAGAAGTGGGAAGACTCAGTATTCACTCGAGTGAATCTTAAAAATATGCTGGTGAGAAATATACATTTTTAAACTGCATGAAAACTGTTACAGAGAAACCAATTGCAGATTTGAAATCAGCAACATAAAAATACCGATCTGTGAAGTTTTCCTAATTTCGCAATCACTTCAATTCAGATAATATCCATCAAACATGCATCAGACTTCTATGTATGAAATACGTTTCCAAATCTTTGTAATGATCAAGAAAAATTTAATGACAAATTTTTAAAAACAAGAAGTATATTATATAGTATAAATTTTGGTATTACTTTAAAAATATAGGTGGACCTTTGGGAGCCTTGAAAACACCAGTTCAAGAATCTCATGCAATAGAAAAAAAAAAAGAAATATGCTCCCCAAATGATATTAGCCAGAAAAAATTCAAACAATTTAATTAATATCGATTAAAATTATCAAGTACAATTTAATTCGGAATTCATATACACCAGCCACCACTGATATTTGAACCCAGATCATCTCATTGGGAGGTAAGATCTCTACCCCCTTAGACACCCCGACTCAACTCTAATTTACATGTTTTGTTTTATAATTTTATAACCAGTGTTGAACAGTCGATCTAATTTTGAGTTTACGATTATCAATGCTCAACTCTGTTGCCTTGTAATTTTGAAATCTACCCAAAAGACATGAGAACTTCTGGATCACGCATTGAGACAAGCTAGCCTTTGTGGAGGACTTTTGATGGAACTAACCCGCATTTTGCACAACATGGAGAGGAAAATCACAAACCTCCCATGATTAGCCCAATGGACTCTAACCCATGATTCGCCTACTACTGAGAATATTTCATGTCAGCCCTGTAGTCGATACTACCCAGGAGTATAATTCGTATTAACCAGCCACTGCTGGCATTTAAACCTGGGTCACCGCATTGGAAAGCGAGCTATCTATTCCATCCTTTAAAATCTTTTAAATGTTTAGTAACCACTCTTCTTTAAACAGCTAAAATATGTCGTTTCACTTGCAAAGTATGGTCTAAGGGTCTCACTTGCTAATATCCTGCCTTACTAAAATTTTCACTGGAATTCTTCTGTTCCGAAAAAGGTTAATATATCTTATCAATGCATTAACTTATATATTCATAATATATACATAATATATAATGCAATTATTATGTATATGTAATGTAATGTGTATTATGTTCATAATATATACTGTTATATATTCATTAACAAAAATTTTTCAATATCAATCAATTCTTCTTCAATCTTCAATTTTTGAAAAATGGTTTCAATTAAAGCAAAATTTGAGAAGTTATTTTACTACTTAAATGTTTAGTGTCTTGTCATGAAGCTACATGTGAAGACAATTTTGCCAATCTTAATTTACTGAGATTTGAGTGATAAATAACAGAATTTGTCTACTCTTCCTTGTTGACCAGCTTTTAATTTGTGTTGCTTCTGATACGTTTTGCCTTAAATGGATTTGAAGATTGCGAAATTTAATCAAAGTTACGATAGCGTTGTTTGGAATACTATCGCATGAAAAATACGAACCACAGATCGATGTAATTTATTTCCGTTTTTATTCGACTGAAAATCGAAAGAAAAAAATTATAATGAAAAAAAAAATTTAATACGAACCGCAAATACAAACTTGTGTTCTTTTCAGTCTATGAAATATTTCCCTATTTTCGGGTGCATAAAAGAAACAATAAAAAATAAGCCCGTTTTTCTATTATTTATTTTGGGATAGAAAAAGCAGTTTTTGCAGTTTTTCATTTTCTAAGAAGAAAGTTATACATTTTGCAGGAAAGAAACGTGCTGTAGAAATGTCAGAAGGGGAAAAAAGGGGAAAAATAATAATCATTTCTACTCTATTGCCTCTCTAAAATATATTTCCATAAAGGGAAAATTTCCAGTTAATCTTCCCCTTTTCTTAAGAGAAACCAATTTGCAAATCCCTTTTTCTTTCAAAGCTTTAACAAGAGTTTTCTCTCGCGCTTATTTTATAAGCTTCTTATTTATTAAGTAAGCGAAAAAATCCCGCGGGTTATATTGATTAGGTTTGTCGCGGATTCAGAACAAAGAATATTTATTGGTAAAAAAAGTAAATATTCCGAAAATAGATAAATAGCGGCATTTTCCAAATACCCTTTTTCACTCCATTTTTTGTTGAATTTATTTTTCCCAAAAATTATTTTCTCATTTTTTTTCGTTTCTTGGGGAGTCGCAAAATCAAAAGACATCGTATTCACAGCCTTCCCCAACCTCAACAAAAGGTGAGGAAAAATCTTACTTTTCACTTATCCAAAACCATTGAAACCCCGATAAATGAGACTTTTTATAATATTTTCTTTTTTCAAAACTGCACTGAAAAATTGAAAAACTAAACTTAAAGTGAATGAATCCCCCCATATTCCCTACATTCTCTAATTCTTTGCCGACCCCCATTCTTTAAATAGGAAGCAGGATCGACTTCATAAACTTTTGCACGTATTAAGATCTGATTATGATAAATGGGTAGTAGTAAAAGAGAAAAGAATTTACTCCAAAGTTTTTAAAGCAAAAAGTATGGAGTGCAGTCGATTTTAGAACGTTTTTCCACTTTTTGGAATAAATAAATAAAAATGAAATACTTTTTCTGAAAATTTTCTCTTTAGAAAAACTATCATTCTATATAATCAACATAATTCTTTAGCGGGAAAATTAGCTAGGTAAAGATTTCGTTCCTTTTTCTAATATCTTTAGCAGTTTTTAATATGAGTTCTTACTATTACTAAATAAATTGACAATTTATTCAAGCATTGGATAAAGTGACATGTAAGTTCACACTTAGTTTTAAAATTTTAATCCTAAGCGATTTAATCATTAATTATCATATCATGCCTTAGCGAGCTAGGTAAAGGTTTCTCCTACATTTTGTAATATGTTAAACAGATTTTAATATGAGTTTTAGCTATCACTGAATAAACTGAAAATTAATCAAATGATAATTTCTTCAAACCCAGCTTCCCTTTAATAAATTGACAATTCAATTCAAAATCATTTGACGATAAATAAATTGACAATTTATTCATGTCCAGCAACCACTGAATAAATTGACATGCATTGTCAGACGAATGCTTATGCTGTGTTTTAAAATTTTAATCACAATTCTTCAGTGGGAAAATTAACTAGGTAAAAGTAATACTTTCATACGTTTATAGCTTATTTTGAAATTATTTGTTATAGATTTTTTAAGTACGGCTTAATAAATAGCTGACAGAAATGAATATTTTACTTACTTACTTACTTATCCTATACGTGCCTTTGGGCACTTAAGGCTTCTAGCATATCACTCCAACGCCTCCTGACTCTAGCAATAGATCTTGCTTCCTCCCAGCCAGATCTACATTCTTTTAATTCGCCCTAAAACATGCGCTGGATGGTAAGTCTGGGTCTAATAGATGGTAATAGACTAAAACATGAAATTTATGGAATTTTAAGAGAAGAACAAGCAGGTTTCCGCAGTGGAAATGGAACAATGTAGCAAATCTTCACACTTAGAAATATCATTGAGCAAAGCTCAGAATTTAACACCTCTTAATATTTAAACTTTATTGATTTCAGTAAAGCCTTTGATTCAGTTAAGAGAGGGAAATTATGAGAAATTTTATCACTTTATAATATACCGGAGAAATATATTAACATAATCAAAGATATGTATGATAACAGCAAAGCATGTATAGAAGCAAATGGAGAATTAACTGAATTCTTTTTGGTTAAAACTGGCGTGAGACAGGGATGTGTTTCATCAGGATTTTTATTTGTACTGGTGAGACTGGATTATGCGAAACAGCTTGAAAGATGAAAAAAAAAAGAGAAAAAAAAAGAAATGAATATTTTAACATCTATTAAGTCATAAAACAACGCGTCTTTTGAATTTCTATCGTTTCATTGGTTAATCAGGAATAGTGTCAGAATATTCTGCGCAAGGGAAAGATAAAAATCGCAAAAATTAAAATTTTTCTGTTTGAAAATGCAATCTTAGTTCTATATCATGTCCAGTTAAGTCATTGTAAGCATACGTATGAAAAAAAAATTTGGTGGTGAAAAACATTACTTTTTAATAAAATATTCAAATTAATCGAAATTGTGATATTTTGTTTGAAGAGTGAATGCAAAATAGTCCCTACATTATTAAAACCTATGCAGTTGAATGCATCTACTAACGTAAGTGATAACTTGTTCTAGGATTAATTTTTCTAAGGAAAAAAAAAAGAAAAAAAAAACATTTGAAAAATATTATCCTGATCAAGACAAGATTTTTTCAGAAGTGATGAATTATTTCAAAAATAAATAAATAATTGAAAAATAAATATCATATGTCAAAATTTTTATTCTTATTTTACAAGTATCTGTTTGTTATAATAAAAGTATACGGTATTCTTATTTTGATATAGTAAAAAATAAGATTTGTTTTTTGATTATTTAAATTATTTTATTATCTTAATTAATATATATTTTTTTAAATTTTCTTATTCAATTGTTAATCATAATAGTTTTTCTAGTCTTATAGATATAAAGATATATTTCTAGGCTTTTTCAAGAAACCATACAACTTACTTAAGTAAATAGTTGACGCACTGTGAGTTGAAAAGCGCCATAACAAAATCAGAATTATATATTAAAAAAATATTTAATTTTAATGGAAAATTATCTAAGATTCATGAAGGAAAGATAATTACTCTCTTTAGAAAAGAGCTGTGATGGCTCAGGGGATCCAGTGCTCGCCTTCCAATGAGGTGAACTGGATTCGAATCCCAGCGATGGCTGTTAGATACGAATTTCGCATTCGGCTTGCACAGACCGCAATTCTGACGCGAAATATCCTCAGTGATAGACGGATCATGGGTCAGAGTCCCCTTGCCGTCAGACTAACCGTAGGAGATTCTCTTGGTTTTCCTCTCCATGTAACGCAAATCCGGGATAGTTCATTCAAAAAGTCCTCCATGAAGGCAAATTTCTCCCAATACTCGATCTTTTATCTTCTGGACCAGTGATCCATTAAGTTTGACGGATAATCCCAGAATTGTTCTTCTTGGATTGTGCTTATGAAATAATCACACCATTCTTGACTTCATTCAGGAAATTTGGAGATTCCTGAATGCCTTCAGGATATTAGTGGATAAAAAATTAACTTGTAGATCCTCTATATAATTGATTCCTTATTGCATGCATCTTGTAGAGGAATTCAAGAGCAGAGTTCGCCAAGGTGTGGATGCTCTCTCCAAGTGCTATATGTCAGGGATCCAAATTACTTTTAACTCACTGAAGTCAAGAATAAATAAAAAATAATTTGTTACATTTTAGAATTATTTTTAATCTTCTTAAAAAGAATATAAATCCTAGACACACAGCGGAGAGAAGCAACAACAAAAAAATAAAGAAAAAAATTAAAATGAAGGACTCACCTTCTTTGAAGAAACCAAATCGCTGAGTGCAACCGGCTCGCGGATCGAGGGTAAGATAGGTTCGGTAACAGTTAGTACAAAGGAAACCATTAGGACTGGGCGATATTAGAAATTATATATCGTGATATATCGTCAGTTTTGCATCGCNATTTCATTAATAATTTATTATGGTAGACGGAACTATCTTGTTCCTGCAAAATAAATAAGGATATAAATTGCTACCACTTTCTGCTTTTTTTTCAATAAGGGAACCTCCTTTTTAAAAGAAAGGTAGGCGCAACTTATAAAATCTTGGAAAACCACAGCGCAAAATTTATATAATCTGGGTGTTTAGTTATGCTAATGACTCATAAGTTATTGTTTAACACTGAAATGCCAAATCGGAAGTTCTCCACGTTATATAAAGTAGCAGTTAAGTACAACCACTAGTAATCAAAAAAGTTAAGTAAACAAAAGGCAAAATTAAATAGAAGTTTTAAAAATTTCGCTATCACCTAAATACAACACTTAATTGCTTTCTCGACATTTTATGTAAATCTTTTAATCATTGTAAATTGTCTTTAAATCAAATGTTAAAACAAAAATTCTACTACCACTTTAAATACACTCATGGACAAAAAAATTAGGGCAATAAGTAGGAGTCGTCAGAATGAAACGAAATTTCACATAAGTAATAACTACTATGATATAAGTAAATGATTAGAAAATCAAAGATTATCGTTTTTCTTTGATTTTCTAATGTTGTTGTTGACGTATGCCTGTTTAGGCACAGCGGGAGCGATTGTTCTTGTTTTCCAGTGGTGCCATCTATGGCCAAGAATTCAACTTCTGCCACACCATACGTCACACCCGTTTATAGGGCGGACCCATTCATACATCCATTCATTCATCCACAGATCGTAATTTTGACCTGAATCAGAGAACAATCGATTTCCTATACAGTACCCCCAGAGGTTTTGATTTGTTATGGGAACATGGAGGACTTTTGCGACTCGACAGATTTAGCGTGCATCAGTCACTTTACTACGCGGGGAGTCTTCGACCGGCGTGGTTCGAACCCACGAACTCTCGGACATGGGCCCAGCGCCCTACCGACCAGGATATCCCTGCTGTTTTTCTAATCATTTACTTATATCAAAGTAGTCATTACGCATGTCAAATTTCGTTTCATTTTGACGACTCCTTCTTGGTGCGTTAGTTTTTTTTGTCCGTGAGTGTAATTGGAAGCAAACTTGGGATCAAATTCGGGAAAGTTGACAGACCTGTCTAGCATGTTCGTTGCTGATCACACGATATCAAGTGAGGACATTCTTCATCACAGTTCGTGTCAATAAAATAGATCAAGCGGTGGCAAGATGCACATTATCATACAATTATTTTTGCTGAAAATATGATGCTTTGTTATGACATTTTTATTGAAATAAACTTATTGAAAATTTTAAAATAAGAAATGCTTAGTAAAATTTTTTATCTATATAGATTATTATTATATATAAATATCAATTATTATATATAAATATAAATATCAATCATATATAAAGTATAGCCACATGTATTTGGCTGACAGTGAACGTGTTAAAATAGAGCTGAAAGAAGCAACGTGTAACGTTTCCTTTCGAGAAAAATATGAAATATAACTTTAAATGTTTCTTGGTAGCCTAAGCTTCTTATTTTGATAACAATATAAGATATTTAGAAACACTAGAATTTTAGTGAAAACGTAGCAGAAATTTCTCTATATTTTATATGACAGTTTAAGAAAGCGTGTAATTTACATGTGATGTAATCAAGACGGCACTCAAAGTTAAGAAGAACTCTTGTCCTAAGGTCCAGGAATGCTGAGAACCAGACAAAAATTCTTTACAAATAACGTTATATTCAATAATGTATTTTCATAAGGCATAGATTTTCTTTGTATCTATATAAAAACCATATTTTTGCATAAATATTCTTCGCAAATTTAAAATAAAAAATATATGAAAATTAGGTTTTTTGTGCTCCGTGGAGGGAACCCGCAATCAATTTTGTCCTGAGGCCCCTTTGTTCAGCCTCTGATGTAGTATCTTCTTCCTCCGTTGCACTGAAGCTTTTGTGGGCCCAGCATAGTCACAAATCAATGAAGGGGAGGAGCTCTTGACCGGGTCATAACTGGTTTCACCTCGAAATCGGAAGACATGAAATGGAACAGTGCTACTTATCGAGCTAAATCTTTATCTTTATTAGAGCATGAATATTTATCAAACTATCATAAGCTGAACGGAAAATAATTTCTGTAACTGTAATGACCAATAGATAAGGATAGCTTAAAAACAAGAGAATATTATAGAGTTGACATCTACACAGACACCTTGAGTTAATCAGTAACAATATGGAAGGTCCATCTTCGCGACAGAGTTTGCCCGCTATATTTTGCAAAAATCGTGGTAGTGAAACCTCACGAGAGTTATCTATTCCACAGTAAAATGGTCATTGATGGAGGTTGGTCGTTCCTTTATTCACATCAAAATTGTTATCGAAGTTACGTGATTTTTTGTAAGCGATTTTATTTTTAGTCAGTGTTATTTTCTGGGTGCAGAATTGCCACTTTTGTTAGCTAAAATTTAACGTCTATAAAAATGATCCCAACTGATTATGAGCAAAAACAACTTTAACAATTATGAATGATAAAGCTATTTTGAATAAATAAACAATTATGCTTTTTTGCTTAAGTTTGCACTTAATTACATAAAAAAATTAGTTAACTTTGATAGGAGAGAAAAGGCTTATTTCAGATGCTTGTTTCTTTCTGAAATAACTTTTTTCTCCAATTTAACTTTCAACTCTAAAAGTAAATCATTGATAACATTGTCTTTAAGGCACTCTGTCTAAAACATGAGGTTGCTTTGTCAAACAAGAGCTCTCTAAATAAGAGTTCGAACAAATATTTTGAATACATTTTAATCTACTTATTTGCTTTGTTAAATTTTTGTTTTGATACTTTTTCGTGTTTTCTTACTTGACCTTTTCCCCATTTGGTGCAAATTTTTGCCTGGTAGTCGGGAGAGATTTTAGGGGTCGACACAACACAAACTTCAACGCTTCAGGTCCATACTTGAGCAAATATACATACTCTCAAATATATATACAAATATATATACAAATATATATACATTCTCACAAAAACAGTCATTTTCATGTCCCCAGTATATTTTATGTTTGTTTTACAACTTACGAAAAAAAAATTTCAGGGAAAGTGTCCTTCAGAATGCAAGCTAACCAAAAAATAAAAATAAAATTATAAATTTTTATTTTTTATTTATTTTTGGTAATTAAAATATACCAATATGTCATTCCCTCACTTGTCCCCACTGCTGATTTAAAAAAAGAAAAAAATTGTTTCTGAAATAAAAATTTTTTTTTTACAAATTCGTGTTTTTTATTTCAGAATACTGAAATATAGAATTCAGAAAATCAATATTAAATTTAATTTCTGATAAAAATATTAACACAGCACTATTTTAAACTTTGTCCCCAGTGTTTCGCGTCATTCCCTCAC
>NC_092215.1:1165111-1212871 GCF_043381705.1 Parasteatoda tepidariorum
TTTTTTCTTCTTCTTCGATCAAATGTTTTTTTAATTTTATTATATTCGATTCAAGCTATAAGCAATATTTTACATCTTCGCGATTTTTGTTAACTGTTTTATTATTGTACTTTTAAACCTAAACCGCGTTTTAATTCACGCCGGTAAGTTTGATTTCCTATTACATTTTTCTTTTATTTCATGATTTTTTTCAAAATAAGGTTTTTTGCGATATCGACACATATAAAGAATAATTTTTATCTTAGGATAATTATTCTTTATTCAGAAATATCGCATTATTTATGGCAATTAGATGTGTCTTGACAACGACTATTTGCTTATACCATTCTTGTTTCTCTACCATTTAGTTTTTTATTTTTATTTTATTCATGTTTTTCATGTTAATTTGTGTATATATATATATATATATATATATATATATCAAGGTGGAGACTGGCATCAAAATTTGCTTTTAGAAAAATGTCCATAACTACCAATATATTTTTTAAACAGTTATAACATACATATCATTTTCCGAGGAAAAGCAAATGATGATGAATACTTAATAATTTGTAATAGTAATAGCTTATTTTTCTGTTCACGATAACTAGCTTTAAATGAAATAGTTTTACAACCGTTTTTTTTTCTGTCCTACTTTTACCCCTGTTAACACTAGAAAGACGGAAAATTAGTATATACCTCTCTCGTATTGCCGAAAAGCAGTCAAAATGACTAGATTGTGAATGCGTCAATAAATTTGTTTAAAATTAATTTTTAAAAATTTTTATATTATTTACAGTTCGGTAACAAGTTATTAGTAAATATTAACAATAAAAAAAATTATATGTAGCTCAAAAAGTCACAAAACTCTAAGAAATTACGTCATTGTATACATCATTGTTTTTCTAATTGAAATTAAAAGCAGTCAAAATGAGGCAATCTAGTGTTAATGAAACACACATGCTATTAAATTATTCTTAAGTGAGAAAAGAAAGCGTCCCCTTACAGGAACGCAAATGGTTTAATCAGCTTAAAATCAAAGTTAATAATTTATAACCAACCGAAGTTATAATACATAGCTGAGTGAATATATCTTAAAATCCAATGCAACCATTTCAATAAAAGTTACCTAAAAAAATAATTATCACAAATTATTTCAAAAGCAATCTTTACTTAATCTAATGAAAATCATCTAATTTCCCAATATTTAATAATTATGTAATAAATATTGGATGCATAATGTTTATCCTAAATGACTAAACAGCCTTTTACTCTATAATTTTTATCTAATTTCGTTTTCTAACTTGTTTACTTTTAGGCTCTTAGTTCATCAGGAAACTTTATCAGTTTTCTCAGTTTATTTCCCGAGAAAAATTAATATTGTGCAGATAACAGCCCGGTTTTAATCACTGTTTCTTCCTCAGGGATCGAATATACCTTCGGAAAATTTCAATTCGATAATTGTATGATAGTCTTCTGTTTTATGTTTGGAGCAAAAAAAAGTGTGAAACGGGATTGAAGTGTACTATCACCCCCATGTTTTATCAATTAATACCACCGGAGAACGAAAAAAAAAAAGCGATTACTTTAATTCACCGATTACCGTTTATGATATTAAAAAAACATATTATCGTTACCTGGAACCTTAAATCAATAAGACGCAAAGGAAAGTTATTATCATTTACTGGAAAACTATTGTAATTGAACTTATCTTGGGTTTTAAAGTTAAAAAGATTTGTATTATCTTCCGTTGGGGGCAAAATGGGGTTATTCTCATCGCACAAATTAAAAATTAAAAAAGTAACTTCCTAAAGAAGATTAAAACTGGGTTTCCATAAAATTAAATTAAAAAAAACATTTCTTAAAAAAGTATTGTTGTGGATTTCTACAGGAAATGCAAATGCGAAAATTGGTTATCAGTGCCTTAGCACTCTGATTACATTAATGGACAAGAAATTCTTGCCGCTATCAATCAAATCTGTGATGATATTATTGACATCGCATTTCTGTGGCTGTTTTTTTTCTTCCTTCACCAGCAGTTATAAGTTCTTTTTTTAATTTTTTTTTTTTAATGGAAAATGAGAGCTTGAACTTTTGCCAAAAGTATCTTTAGATTGTATAGTTCAATAATGCTTTCCCAAAAACCAGTAATTAGTGATTATTTACGGATTTCATTTTAGTAGTTTTTTAAAAAGAGCATTTAATTACTCTATATTATCTTGTTCAAAATATTGCAGCCAATCGTTGTGTCGTTTGATTTCGTTAACTGATCGACAAGTTTAAAACTTGACTTATTCGTAAGAATAGAAAGCTTATAATTATTTTACATACAACAAAGATTTTAAAAAATGCAACAAAAAAAAATGAACTTTTGATACTGGTTAGAGTGGTGCCCTATTTAAATCGTATCTCTACTTAACACAGCGCTTGAATTATTAAGCATTAATAACAATCAATAAAAAATCCAACCAGCGAACACAATCAAACAAATAACCAGCGTTGAAAAGTCAACCAATTCTGGGTTTAAGAATATCAATATTCAACTCAATGGCCTTGTAATTTTCAACTCCATACAAAAGAAATGAGAACTCCGGGCTCAAGCATTGGGTCAAGATTTTTAGCGGAACTAATACTTATTTGCGTTACACGGAGAGAAATGCCATGAGAACCTCCCACGGTAAGCCCAACGGCAAGGCGATTCTAACCTGAGATTCGTGCACCATTGAGGATATTTTACGCCTGCACTCTAGTTGGTGAAGCCGAGAGCAGAATTAGCACAAAAAAGACACCGTTTTGTTCATCATAATATCAATATATTTAAAGCTGAAACCATGCACAGTACTTCAAAGCTAAAGAGGGAGGTACCAAAAGGAAATAACCTCTCATCAGATGAATAATGAGGCTGATATGATAATAGATGATACCATCTTCAGTATTTATCAGATAATGACAAATAATGATGATGATTATAATAATGTTCGATAAATTAATGCAGTCATTTCAAACCACTTCTTTGCTTTGATAACACTGAGAAACAATTTTTTTTATTATTATTACTCTGTTGCATGACATTTTTTAACGGTTCTTAGATATTTTCACAAATCTGCTTTCCCTCTCTAACCTACAGTTTTTCTTTTTAATAAATTTTTTTGTCAATTTTTGCAGAAATAAACAAGTTTAAAAGTCGCATAAATGTTGCTACAAACGTTTAAGGGAGTTAGGGCGCATCATCAGGATTAAAATTGCATAGCAACCTATGCCCGTACATGTCGTCATACGCCTCTACTAGCGCTTCTCTAAAATGAACTGTTTCTTCGTGTGCTTCTGAATAGATCCTAATAGGGAAGTGCCTCTAGCTGCGTATGACAACATTTCCAGACACGGGTTAAAGTGCAATTTTAATCCTGATAATTCTTCTAGAAGTTCGTCAAAACATTTAAAGGGGCTCCCTCTTATATACAACGTTCTTAAGCTTGTATATTTAGACAAACAATAGTGTAATTTGAAAATATCTGTAGCTTTAGGAGCAAAACTAATTTCAGTTTAGGAATCCTCACACCCGAATTAGGAAAGATCAAGTATTAATATGAATGAAACAAGAAGTGTAATTTGGAACTCAAAATTTATGGAAATTGCTGGAAAAATGCTCTACATTTTGTAATAAGAAAAATAGATAAAACCATCACACTTCAATTGAAAAGAACTTTTCTTCCTTTTCATGAAGATGTTTAACAATAAAAAAAGGCTTTGAAATAAACTCTATCCACAAAGACTTTCCTGTACATTATAATTCCTGAAAGTGTCAACATACCGACATCTTAAATCGCTGAAAAGAGAATAATTAACACGTTGTAAAAGCAAGCAGAAAACTCTATTAAGAGACGTGAACTAAGAAAACTTCTTTTACCTCAAGTCTCAAAAGCTTCTACTTTAAGCAATTACAATGTGTAAGGAAGGTGAGAGTTCATCAAGACCGTAATGCATCTTCTCTGCGCTACATCTTGGCAACGCTAAGAAGACATTTTGACGGATTTCTTAACTGTAAGAGGGAATTTTTCAAAAAAGAATTCCCTCTCTCTCGTTCGCTTGCATCGGTTTTGCGTATGCAAACCACGATACTAAGATAAGATGAAGTCTTACAAGTTTGTGGGGGTGTAGTGGTGTGTTTTGTGATAAACGTGGCTTTATTCTGCGTGTTCTGATGGAAGAAGTTTAGGGAAAAGTAGGGAAAAGATTTTTTTTTCTCTTTTCGTTTTCATCTTTTTTTTTTCCTGACTTTTCTTCCTTCCCTGTATTTTACTGATACATTGAAAGTTCTTTTTTCTAAGCTTATGCAAGATTTGCTGAGGAAATATTCTGCACTTTAGAAAGTTTTATTCAAAAGGATAATTTTAGGCGGAATATTTAAGGCACATAGTCTCATTGAATATATACTTTTTTTAAGAGATTCCTCTAAGAAAAAAAGTTCAGAAATCCATTAAAACTTTGTGAGAAATAATTTGTTTTCATTTAAATAAATTTTGCACATTACTGAAGAGATTTTTTTCTGCTGTTATTTTCAAGTTTTATGTGATAATTTTAGAACTCTTCTATTATTTCTATCAATTATAATATATCAATCCAAATTTCCTATTTTATGGAAATATTGCTAAGAAAATCACAGAAAAGTTATTAAACTACATCAAGTATTACCTGTCTTAAGACAGAAATAAATAAATTTAATTTGGTAACTTAGTATATGAATTGAAAATTTGATTTTGTCCCGCAGTGGACTGATCGTTAAGACACGGTTCCCAGCAGATCACCGAAGTCAAGCATCACTGGCTGCGGTCAGTGTGCGGGTGGGTGACCACTTGTATCAGTCTACGTAGGGACCGAGGGTGTGTGGTATTGGTCCTCATTAAACTGTGCTACCGTAAAGTGCTCGACTTCGCGCGCAGGTCGTCGGGCTACCGAAGAGGGGGTGCCATCCCCTCCGCAGAGGATCAAAATCATGATGGCATGTCTTCGGATCATCCTCCGGGATGTTTCCCAGACCGTCGCCAATAGCCCATTGTGCAGCTCTAGTGCGATGTAAATTAACAACAACAGCAGCAAAATTTGATTTTGTGATTTTTTCTCTTTAAATAGTAAGGTATAGCTCTATTCCTCAGTTCGCATGTACTTCGGATTAGTGTAAATATTTGTTCCCCTTAGTATGGGAGAAAGGGGCTAGAATGGACAATTGTTATGAATTTATCAAAAAGCTTACTCATTATTTTGAGAATATCTAGCATTTCTTATTAAAATTTAAATCTTTGTCTCATTTGAATAATACATAAGCTGATTCCAGTGTTCTTCTTTAATTACTTTTTGCAAAAAATAATTGCTTTTGTTCATATTACTCTCGTATCGGGAGAGTTGACTGTCATAAAATCTATTATTAAAACTACTTTTACTTATACACTACTGGCTATTAAAATTGCTGCACCAGGAAGGCGACACACCACGAACGGGAAATTTACAGGACTGATAAAGCATGTTGTGGTATGCAAATGAGAAGCTTATCAGCGCATTCATGCAAAGCAGGCGGCAGTAGTGACACCTAGAATGTATATAAAAGAAGAGATTTGATAGTCAGGTTCTCAATATCAAAGACACCATCAGATATAAAATTAAACTGCAAAAATATTATAAAAGTACACTCAATCCAGTAAATAAAACAGAAATTAACAGGCTAAACAGGGAGATTAAAAATAAATGAAATACTCATAGGAATGAAATTTGGAATGAAAAGATGTCGTAACTCAATAAGGAGGACAACTCACTACGAAGAATGGCTAGAGCCCTAAAAGGGGCCCCCTCCCGCTAATTTACCACTAAACGATAAAGATGTTGTTGTTGTTACATAGATTCAGATAAATCTAAAGTCTTTGCCAATACTATGGCAGAACAATTTTCGTTAAACACAGATCCGCTCTGCAATCTAAATGATCAACTTGTCAACAATGAGTGTCTGAAAATTATGAACTCCTCCCTCATCAGCAATGATATTGAGAACACCAATGATGATGAAATCATTGACGTTATAAAACCATACCCTCCAACTTATGAGGATTTTGAAAATAATTCTTTCTAGTGGTAGCGAACCAAAGTAGAAATTTTTAAAGCAAATGGATATCTCATAAAACTTTTATCAGAACTTAAGAATCTAGCCATATGGCCTGCTGCACTTTTATAAGTAATGGTGGACAAGTTACGCTAAAATTAATTTTTTTTAAATATTAAGACATTAATTTTGCTACCGTCTGAAAAGAAGATTTCTGAAACTACGGAAATTCCGTAGCAGTTGGAGGGTATGTAAAATATTTAAGAAATAGAAAGGCGCCTGGTTACGACCATATCACCAACGAAATGATAAAAAATGCCCCTCCCAATATTGTACCAAATTTTAACTAAAAATATCTTTAATGCATACCTAAATAATTGCAGTTTCCCCGACCCATGGAAAAGGATGTGATCCTTTTTCCGAAGCCGGTCAAGGATGCGACCAATCTTAGCAACTTCAGACCAATTAGCCTCTTACCTACTATTTAAAAAGTCATTGAAAAAATTATCTGTAACAGAATTAAAAAATATCTTAATGTCCTACCTCAACAACAATACGGTTTTCGACCGAATCTATCGACAACTAAGCAGATCATCAATATTCTAGAATATATAAGCAACGGAAAAATTTAAAAATGTGACAATGGCCCATATCCTACTCGATGTCGCGAACGCGTTTGATCGAGTATGGCATAAGGGTCTAATCGTCAAGCTCAGTAATATGAACTTCCCAATTAATATCCTGAGGCTTCTGAGTTCCTACCTTATTGAAAGAGAGTTTAGGATAAAATTATATAACACTTTCTCTAATTATAATAAAATTATAGCCACAGTCCCTCAGGGGTATATTCTAGGTCCACTCCTGTACATATTGTCACAGCTGATTTTCCGATAGACAACAATAATCACAATGAATTTGTGACTCTGTACGCATACGATACTGAGATCGTGACTAAGTTTTTGAACACTAAGCGAGCTGTCAACCTCTTGCAACATAAGCTCTATGATGTAGAAACAGGGTGTAGCAAGTGGAAAATTAAGCTCCACCCTGATAAAAGCAAACTTACTATTATAAATAGTAAAAGAAGCAACAAAAATATATTCTCTATCCACTTATTTAACACAAGGATCACACCAGTTAAACATGCAAAATGCCTTGGTATTACAATCTCCCACAATCTAAACTGGAGCATCCATATTAATGATGCTATTAAAAAAGCTAGAGGTGCTTTCTTTGCGTTAAAAGCTCTAGTGAATAAAAATTCAAAACTGAATCTTTCAAACAAAGGAACAATATACCTTCAAGCTATCAGACCAATTCTCACTTACGCAAGCCCAATATTAACCACCCTAAGCACTAATTTAAAAAATAAACTTTCAAGTACTGAGGACAAATTTCCAAGATACATGATACATGCTATAAGAAATAGACTCCCGAGGAAGGACTTAAAAATTGAGGACATAAACTGTTTCATGGTAATACTGTATATAAAGTTTTATAAAGATGAGAAAGATTCTCGGCCTCGAACTTCAACCAACTCCTAGATATATACCACTATTGTTGCCGTAAGCACACTGTTATTTACGGACCATAGTGTGGTTAAAAGCAATCGAAATATGCAAATATATCAAACTCATAAACATAATAAATTCATGCAATGCTCTATCCTTATAAAATCTTCCAAAATTAATTATGAAATAACTAAATGCTGCTTATAAATTTATTTCATTCACGCAAAATAAAGTTTATATTTAGGAGAGCCTTAGAGAGACTAAGGATACGTTTATTTTTTTTTTTTAAATAATCTTGNAAAAAAAAAAAAAAAAAAAAAAAAAAAAAAAAAAAAAAGATGCACTATTTTACATATCAATAGCTATCTCCAGGGAAAGTAACAAAAAAATTATTATTAAGTGCTTCCAACTTTCTCGCTACAAAGCAATAACAACAGCTTCATCAGAGAAAGTAAGAAAAAATGCAGCTTCAAACTCAGACAAAAGATTAACCATGAAATGTCAGTAAACGCCTAAAATGCTATCTAGTTCAATATGAGGAGGGAAAAACCAATACCAGAACTTCTGATCATCCGAAGGAAGTTTTGTCAATTAGGACAACCATGCAGTCATTTACATACAAGCTGCTTTTTATTTTTTTATTTTGACGTTGTTTTTCAAAAAACCCCTTAACAACCCTTCTCACTCTCCCTTTAACTGCAACCATGGTGCTTTACATCCATATCTTTGCAAGAAGCATCATTACTGGTTCGAAAACAAAAGGGCTTCCAAGTTAAAATCCGAGGCTGATGCGGGGGAAAAAAACTCTCCAAAAATAAAACTATAAAAAAACCTCTGCGCGATATCTCTCTAGGGGCACGAAGAGAGAGTAATTAAAACAAAATGTGATACAAAGCTAATAAATTTCCGTAATTAGCGAGAATATGGAAAAACAATACTATCTATTGTACTCTCTTGAGGTAAAGGAATTCTTGTTGTTTTTGTGAACCGTTATTAACAAGGACGTACTTGACTGTAATTACCAACACCTGTTTACGTTAATGCAAGATAATTATTATTTCATTGGGAATCTATTAATACTACTCTTGCTCATATGGGAGAAGTCATAAAACGCAATGGAAAAGTGTCACATCTAATTCTACTTTTTTATTGTCTTTTAATTGATTGTTACGACCGAGTGTTGAAAAAGTTTAAAACTGAGCCTCGAAAATGAGACTTACCATAGAGATTCAATGTTCATTAGTTATGCAACAAAAATTCGATTATCAATTGATTTAAAAATGCAAATTTTTTTAATTGTAAGTTTCATTAGTTAACATTATTATATTGAGAATGAACATGAAATAAAATAGTATTAATGTTTTAGCATTTTTAATTGCTTAAATTATTCCATATATTATACATATTATAAAGCAAATCCAGTCATTTGCCAGACATTCGGTTGCCGGACTAACAATTACCCGACTCTTTTTCCCCAACAACTCATTTGCCCGACAGGTGTATTTGCCCTGCAGCTCATTTTCCTGACATGTACATGCCCGACAATTTATTTTCCTGACTGTACATTTGCCTGACAGGGCTGGCATGTAAGGGAAATACATTTAAGATTATCTGTTGACAACTGCTTAAAGTTTTAAATTACGTTTATGGAAAGATAGTACAAGTTATATTTAATGACAGTTTGATTTCTTAACTTTTCCCTTTGTTTTTTATGGAACATTGTCCTTCCAGAACTATAGTTAACTCTGAAAAGCATTAAAAGCTCTATTTTATTGTTTTTGCTTTCGTTTAATTTTGTTTTTCATTTCTGTTTCATAATTTTCTTTATTCTTTCTGTATTTTAATTTTATTATTCAATTTTTTTTCTATTTTTATGCTGTTTTTATTTGAAATTTGTTTTTTGTCAGACAAACGTACTTGTTGCGAAAATGAGTTGACAGACAAGTGTACCATTTGGGTTGTCGAGCAAACGTATCGGTCAAATAAGACAAATTTCATCAAAATTTCATATTATCATGGTATTAACCTGATTACTTTAACCGTTTGTGAGGCAGAAAATTTTAATCAAAACTTTTACTAGAGAAAAGTCAAGAAAATTGTGGTCACCATAATGAAGCAATTTGCTTTATTTTCATATTATTGTAATCAAAAAGTAGTTGATTAAAAAACACACTGTTTAAAAGATAAAAATTATAACTATTTTAGAGGTTTATTGACATAAGTTTTAATTCCCTTGAAAGGGTTGAAAACCTTCCTTAGATAATTAAGTCCAAGTTTTAGTAGGATTCCATAGAATATAATGTGTTGCAGTGAAACTTCAGAATCTATAGAATATTTAATTTTGATCACTTTTACAATTTATACTTCAATTAAAAAGGGCGTCTTTTAGAGGCATATATTTGCGTATGGAAAATCCTATCATATTCCTCGTTTCGTGGTTTTACTGAAAGGCGTTGGTAACTCCTAGCGTTTACTGTAAAGGCTCGAATTGTATCAAAGCATACTTCGGACATTTATCAATCCAAGGTTTTACTAGTAAAACTTAGGATTTACCAGACTTTACAGTAATATAGTCCACTAAAGGTCTATGTGATTGTTTGTATTCTTCAGACAATGACGGCAGTTACTAATTTCAATCTTAAACAGGACTTTTGGGGAAATTCAACTATAAACGTCGGTATATTTGTTGTGAATTGCTTCAAATAAACAAAGGTAAAAATATTATGTGCCTAATAAACAAGAATAATGTCAATGAACACTAATAAACTCAATAAGCTTGCATTTTTAAGATAAATCGCAAATTTACTAATTGTACAAGAAAAAATTCAGAAAATATTGTTTGATATAACGTTATGATTTTCAGGATTGGAACAAAAATCATTGCTGTAATTTAGTAATTTTAACTGTTGAATTCCTTCAATCTTCATAATGCAAATTTATAGTGCAAATTATTATTGATTTTTATAGTGCAATTAATATCTATGGAATTTCAATTTTGCAAGCTTAACTTCAAAGTAATAAATGGCAAATGTTTCTGAACCTATAAAATATATCGAGATGACGTGGCACATTTGAAACTCCAATAGTTGGCGAGAAATAACGCTCGACTTTAATTGCTTCAACAGGCGGTAAGAGTATTGAATGAGCGTAAAGGATTTCATTTGGCGGTTATAGAAATCTACCCTTTGCAAAATCCTGACCGGGAAAGGGGGAGAAAATTCTTTTCGCTCATCGCCTTTCCTTTTAACTTAGAAAGGGGCCAATTCAGCGAAAAGACTGATGACTAAGTCTAAAATAATGACTCACATTAAAGTTTAATTTAGGGAATTTTTTTACAAATCTCTGTTCCTTCTGCCTCGACCTTAGGCTTTTAAAACCCCTTAACATGATCAGAAAAAGTAACCCTTTTATCCTTTGTACCACAATGCAAGCTTTTGGAAAAATCTCCCACCATTAAAAAAAAAAAAAAAAATGAGAATCTTTTTTAAGCAACTTGTGAGTATCGTTGTTTGAATTTCCTTTTTCTTAATCTTAAGAATGCGTTTTTAAAACGGGAATGTTTGAAAGTTTTGTGATTGGCAAAATTCTTAAGCAAGTTATCCAAGCGACTGGAAAGTTCGTTGGGAAAAGATTAATGCAGTTTCTGCCATGCCAAGCATTCCGTGTCCAGTGGAGCTTAAGCCCACATCGATACTGGACTCCCCCCATCATGATTGCCTGCAAAACTGATGGTAGTTTAAACTCCCTTTTCCTGCTATGCAGAGCATCTGCCAATACATACTTCAAATTTTTTAAACTTTTTTCTTCTGCTTTTGCTTCGGAAACTATTTTGAAATTTATTACCCCGGACTTTGCAGCAATTGCCAATGCTTCATAAAACCTTAAGGTTCTTCCAGGAAGTAAGAATTTGGATTGAAAGTGTCAAGAATTCGAAGGTATGTGCATTGATTGAGGCATTCTTTAATTTTCATGTGCTGCATTTTGGTACGGATTCTTAGTTTTCAGAATTGCCAATCTTAGTACGCACCTGAATGTTTATAGAGATTTTAACAGTTTACGGTTCGGGGCAATTGTGAGAAAAGTAATAGAAAGAATTTATTAAGCTACCTCGTTTTAAAAGTATTTATTACAAAACGTAAAATATATATTTTTTAAAGAATTAGATATTAGTACTTTAAATATTCATTTATATTTAAAAATATATATTTATGGGAAATGATTAGTTACAAAAGAATGTTCAGAATGTTTTTTAGAGAAATTACAACTAATATACGAAGAAAACTTAGGTCAGGCACCAACTGGACTCGTAAAGTCCACCAAAACTCGTAAAGGTGGTGGACTCGTAAAGTCCACCACCGTTTCGAAAATTTCCACATTAAATAATTCCTGATCTCTCTGAAGATTTGGAATTATATTTTATATATAGAACTCTGATACATACGAAATTAATATTACTAAATTGCAGTGGTTGCGAAATTAAGAGAGCAAGAAATTGCTTTGAGGAGTAGTTTGCTACCACTTGAATATTTTTGGCTCAACTTTGGGAGTCCTGCACCACTTTCAAAATGGTAATCCTTATTGGTTTTATTGGAACAACATACATTTGCAGGCTTGTGTGCTCAATTAAGACTTATCAACCTTTATCAAGTAGAAGAACAGATAGAACAATACCGAGAAGGACATCACAAAGAATACATCAAGGGTAACGGCGGGATTCGAACCCGCCACCTCCAAGCTTAATAGAGCGTTTGGTTGGCCATACCACTCGGCCAGGAGGCCCCTGATGATAATCCTTGCTTGCTTTATCTAGAAAAACTGGGCACCTGGGTCGCAACCCCTATTCCATACATCATGAAAATAAATATATTGAGATAAAAACATTGAATTTAGCAACATAGTGTTGTAGCTGTAAAAAAAAAGTCAAGCACTTTACTTGATAAATTAATATCTAGAAATTTACAATTTTAAAAAGGGATAACAATTTGATTTAGGCAGTCGTTAAGTGTAGCCAATACAAAATTACAAGCACTTTGCTATTATTTAAACATATGAATATCGAAACTGAATTGACACATAACATTATTTGAGATTGGTGGTAATCCTTAGGTTATGCCGTTAGCTTATACAGCATTTTAAATTTCACAGCTAGTGATGCTTTCCATTTTGTAATAACGTTTTTTTAGAATAACACTGCTATATCAAAGATAAGTAGTGAATGGATGACTAATTCAGTGATTATTTTTCCCCGTTGATTATTTTGTTGTTTCTAATGACATTTGAACAAGTCAAGCTCATCGGGCCTTTTGAGAACTAAGCCAGGAAGCTTTCGTTTGACAAGAGAGCACCACATGGGTGCCGGACAGATTTTACGATATCGTATGTACTCGGTGAGTCTAAGCGGAGTCAAGACCTCCAACCACTGGGCTACCTTGGATCATTATTTTAACACGTTGAATGTCATGGAGGGCCACGGGGGTCACCGATGACCGGCGAAGCCAAGATTATTAAAAACACATAATTCGAGTAAATTTTTAATTTTTTTATATTATTATCGTTACTAAAATGGTTTGAAGAAATTAATGTAATATAGAACACACAAAAATAGTTTTATTTACATACACAGAGATGCCAATTTGCTCAAGACAGCGAATAAATGTTTTCAAGTGGTATTTTATTAATTGTGATTCTTGGTTTAATAAATTCAATTTAGTAGATTATTAGCCAACACTATTTCTTAACAATTCGTAGGCTTATATAATTCACCACTTTTTTCAAGTTTGTCATGCTAAACCTTTTAAAAATCTAGCAGAATCTGTCTAATATTTGCAGTTGTTTACCGTTTGGCAAGACGGGCAAGCCATGTAAAATTAGCGCATCATCATCATCGATATTTATCTGGGCGCCTGGGGCCGTTAGCGGCCTTTTTCCCATTCGTCTTTAATTGTGATCTTTAGGGTGGTTCTTTCTGGTAATTGGAATGCAATTGGAGTAAAAGGAATTTAAATATTTTGAATTTTAGATAAAATTACGTCACTACAAAAGCAAGCTGCCATCGGCCTGAGGTTTATGTCTTCTCTTAAGTTTTCAAAAGTGAAAATTTCGTTGAATCCTGAGGTGTCACAATTTATGTTTTTTTTTCAAAAAATCTGAAATTTAGCTTTGCAATATGATGATCTAAAGAATCTATGTTGAGGTTACGATGCATGTTTTTATTTCTGATAAACCACCTTGCTTTTGTTATTTTCCTGAGGATTTTGCTCTGGCATGTTTGAAAAATTAGCGCGGCATTCAACGTGTTAATTGAGGGATTTAACTTTTATTTTTTAGAGGTATTTAAAACTGATATTTTATGCAAAACTAACAGATTCAAAACTACAATTGCGTTTCAATTAGTCTTTCACTACCAGTTAGGAAAGATAAAACGTTTGCAAATCTCACTAAAGTTAGATGAAGAAATATATTTTTTAGCTTGTAACAGCATCATCGTATGATTATCATGCTTTTAGATCTATGTTTATTTTATTTATATACAGTGTGTGGTGATCACTTTAAATTAAATTTCTAAACCCGAGATATAATTAGACATCATAAGTTTTACTACCAAATTAAGTATAGAAATAAAATTTTATTCAAAATGTGTAAAAGTTGCAATTGCACATTTTCCAGGGATGCCAACTGGCTATGCTTTATGGGAAATATTTCTAGTGGTAGGATAACTTATGATTCAATGTATGTTTCTTGGTTTAATAAGTTATTTTTAAACCAAGATTGTTTATTATTTGGTTCAATATTCAACGAATAAATAATGTAAATAAATGTTTACAATACTTTAGTAATGCATTGCATTGTGTGTGTGTGTGTGTGTTTTCTTGTGTTAAAAAAAACCTTTATAGCCATATAAAGTTGTCAAATTTCTAATTAAGTTTTTTCAAAATAAATTTGATTAAGAAAAATGCTAAAGATTTTTTTTAATTGTTTAAAAAAAAACTCTCTTAAATCAAATAATAACGTACAAAAAAAAAGGAACACTTGGAATACCAGTAAAAAAATAAATAATATCAATTTTTCTAGGAATTAAATTCTAATCATCCATAACTGTGAACCATCATTCATTCATTTGTTCTTTATAACTTTAATGAAAATTAACTTCATAAGAACTTCAGTAAAAATTAACATCAAAAAATTTTAATTAAATTTGACATCATTGATTCATAAAATTACTTCTGATATTATTATTTCTGAAAAGAATGAGAGAAAAAATTAATAATCTTTCCATATCGGAAAACAATATTCGTAAATCACACAACTCCGTATTATAAAAACTACATAAAATTTATATTTCACTGTTTAAATCATTTTGTGACTCTTTTCTTTTTTATGCATCAATGATTTTCTTTTTTATGATTCTTTTTTATGATTTTCTTTATTATGAATTCTGAAAACGTAAAAAAAAAATAAAGAAAATGTTGCTTGAAATGACGGCAAAAAAATAGTCTCTTGAATGACGAAGAAAACCAAACAAGTACTGCACTCCATGAGATTAAATTCTTAATCATCCATAATTATGAAACTTCATTTATATACACCTTATAACTTAAATAAAAATTAACATCATAAGAACTTCTAATTAAAATTAAGATGAATTGTTTATAAAATCACTTCTAATCAGTTATCTCTGAAAAGATTGAGAAAAAAAAATTATAATCTTTTCATGTTGAGAAAATAATACTCGTAAATCACACAACACCGTATCATAAAAACTACATGAAATTTTAAAATTTATAGTTCACAATAAGTCAGATTGCGATTCTTTTCTTTTTTATGCATCAAGAGAATGATTCTAAATTCCAAAAGCATAAGAAAAAAGTTACTTGAAATAATGAAAGAAAATTATCTTTGGGAGCGATCAAGAAAACCAAACAAACTGTACGATCAAACTATAGCAACTAAACAATCAAATTCTAAATCCTCCATAACTATGAACTATCATTTATTTATTCTTTTAAAACTTTAATAAAAATTAACTTCATGAAAATTTAAAAAAATTAACATCATAAGAACTTCAATTAAAATTAACATGATTGATTTATAAAACTACTTCTAATCTGTTATCTCTGAAAAGAATAGGGGAAAAAATTGATAATATTTTCATGCTGAAAAAATAATACTCGTAAATCACACAACACCGTATCATAAAAACTACATAAAATTTATAGTTCACAGTTTAAGTCAGTTTGTGACTCTTTTCTTTTTTATGCATCAACAGAATGATTCTAAATTCTAAAAATGTAGAAAAAAAAGTTGCTTGAAATGACGGAAAAAAATTATTTTTTGGCGCGATGAAGAAAACCAAACAAGTACTGCGCTCTATAAAGTCTATTTTAACAAAAGAATATTCTTACATGATAACAACAGCATGCTACATCACCAACTAAAAGGAAAAAAAAAACTAACAAAAAATAAAATGAAATAGAAGGAAAAGGAGGAGGCAGGGTCAAAAAAACGTAAAATTTATCGAACACATTTCTTTTACGAAAAAGGCAGTACACATTGAAGCGAAAATAAAAAATAAAATAAAAAAGTGTTGTAAAAAGTAAAAAAAAAATGTTTTGTGGTTCATACTATCTTTATGTCAGTTTCTCCTTCGACTTTTCGACTAATCAAATCACAGCAGAATCACGGAAGAGACAGTCTACGACTTGTTTCTTTTATGTTATGTGTCCCCGGTAGTGGCCCCTATCTCTTATGAAAAAAGTACAGACTACAAACTCATTCATATTATTATCTATCAGTGTGGAGACTTATCTGACTTCAGCGCTAGCTCCTTCTTTTTACCTCTCAAACATTTTCTTCTCCTGCCTTCCTTTTCTTCCTGCCTTTCTATTTCATCATTCCATTTTCCCTTTTTTTTTTCTTTAACATTTTTTTATCACCTTCAAACCGAAAATGAAGTTAGGAGAATTTTATCTAATAATCTAGGGATATTTGTTTAAGACCGTCAAAGATATTTTGATCCCTAGAACTGACTATTTTTCTTCTTTTCTTTTAAAATGCTGCTAAGATATATAGCGCTATATTATGTTCTTGTTGCATTAGTTTTTATTATTTTGTTTTGAAAACCATTTAATAAAAATTTTAAAATATCTGTTTCACTCAGAAGAAAAATTAATTAAGATATAATGATGTATATATGCATGATTATTAATTTAAAATTGTACTAATTGTTTATTTCTTCTGCCTAAATTAGCATAGTGCAGTTTTAGTGTATACTAGCATAGCTGCTAAGTAGTGTGGAGAAATATGTATGTTTTAATGATTTTTACATTCACTACATTTGAGTAAATCAATAGTTCTTAGAAAACATCACTTCGTTCTAACTGTCTCATGAGGAGCCTTTAAAAGTATTTACAAAATTAAACAAGATTATGCAAATTCAATTTCTCTAGAAAACGCAGCAACTGGTATCTATACAAAACTTACATTCGAAAAGAAAAGGATGGAAGATGAAAGCTCTCGGAAGCAACGTATCAGAATGTGAGAAAAAAACCTTACTGTCTTGAAAATTTGACGAGCAATACTTGAATAATATGTTAATTGTATTATTGGTAATAATTAGCTATTATTTGTAATTGATTGTTATCTATTATTTGTAAGAACGTTCTACCTACATTATCCATACCTAAGCATGTCTAAGCTTACTACCATTAAAGGAAATGCTCCATCCACATGGGGTCACACCTAAGCATATCTGAGCTTACTACCATTAAAGGAAATGTTCCATTAACATGCGGCCACACCTAAGCATATCTAAGCTTACTACTAATAAAGGAAATGTTCGACCCATATTAAGTTTATAGAACTTTTTTCGGATTCTTGGCATGATGTTCAGTTTTAAAGAAAAACTCTTATTTTATTAACATCAAATGGTTTCAAATTGAAATTTGCTGTCAATGGAATTGAATGCAAATATAAAACGTAAGTGTGCAGTATGAATTAAAAAGTTAATTGAATTAAATAAAGAAATTCTTGGTCCCATTTCTTTGTATTAGGAATTTATTATATTTTATAATAAATTCCTTATATTTTATAATAAATTTATAATGTCTGATCTTAACTGCTTGCTTCTACATGCTGGCCTGCCAACTATACTACACTTTTTGTAAAATTTTTTATAGAGTGGTAGACATTTAAAACCCAAAGCTTTCAGAATTTTCGTAATTTTGTCAAAATTTTTGAAGCCTCACTACGAATGAATTGTAACAAATTGGGGTTGCAAATAAACTTCTAAATCATTTATATGTAGTGGCGTCGGAGATAAGTTCAAATGAATAAAAATAAATTACCTTAAAACATTAACTTAGCTACCACTAGAATAAATTTTTACAAAAAGAGTAGAAAGTGAGCAGCCCTGTAGTATGTTGGTTTGTCAATTAAGCAAGTATTCATTTTCAGGTTAACAACCACTGTAGAACAGGCCTGAAAGTGAGATGGAAAAAAGAGGTAGTAGAACTATTTCAGTAATAGATAATTTTCGGGAGGAATAAATCTATTTTATGCAATAAGCAATTCAATACTTTTTATTGTTTCTCGGGGAAGAAGCAATTCACTATATAAATTGTAGCCGTTAAAAAAAAAATTGATACTTACGAATATTTTGTTATTTCCGAAAAAGAGCTAAAAATGTAATTTATTTGTTCTTACTCTTTTCCGTCTTGATATATAGGGGTGCCAACTAATCCGCTTTCTGGAGCAGTTTTAATAAAGCGGTAGCGAATTATATCGTAAAATTCATTAAAGAAGGATAGTTACGCCTTCGATTTAATAGAGCCATACCCTCCAACTGCTACGGAATTTCCGTAGTTTCAGAAATCTTCTTTTCAGACGGTAGCAAAATTAATGCCTTAATATTTAAAAAAAAATTAATTTTAGCGTAACTTGTCCACTATTACTTATAAAAGTGCAGGCCATATGGCTAGATTCTTAAGTTCTGATAAAAGTTTCATGAGATATCCATTTGCTTCAAAAATTTCTACTTTGGTTCGCTACCACTAGAAAGAATTATTTTCAAAATCTTCATAAGTTGGAGGGTATGATAGAGCAACCAGTAAATTAACGCTTCGCTTCGCTTTATTTAAAAAGAACTGGGCATCTGGGTCGCGCAGCGGCCCCTATCCCATACATCGTGACATATATACATTGTGTTTAAAAACATTTTGAAATTTTGCTACATTGTGGTGGCAGAATTAACGCTTTACCATTGCGATTTATATGATACTTATAATTTTTGATATTTAGTGGTGAAAAAGTTACTTAAAATGGAAAATACTAAACTAAAAGTAACTTTAATTTCGCTACCACTAGAAAATACTATTTTACAAAGCGAAGCAAGTTGGCATCCCTGTATATAAGGACTTTCAGCCCTGCTGTAGAATATAAAACAAATCTACAATTCCGCAGGAAGTTATATATTTCTAATTATCTCTACGAAGAATTCTTTTTCTCTGAAACCCGTAATAAAATAATTTCGTCCTTAACAGAGATGCCAACTCTTTGTAAAATAGTATTTTCTAATGATAGCGAAATTCAAGTTACTTTTAGTTTAGTATTTTTCCTTTTAAGTAATTTTTTCACCACTAAATGTCAAAAATTATGTAAGTATCATATAAAATGCAACGCTAACGCATCGATCTGCTTGTTGTTCTATTAAAATGTAGGCGTAACTGTCCTTCTCTAACGAATTTTACTATATAATTCGCTATTACTTTATTATACCTATTCCAAATAGCGGAGCAGTTGGCATCCCTGCGTTAGTTTTATTTATTTATTCTACTTATTATTATTTTTCTTTAAGAAGGACTGTCTATAAACAAAGATGGTAACTAAATTATAAGACAATGATTGCAAATTAAAAATAAATAAATAAGAAAAAAGAGCATAGTGAAATTTGGGATTAAGTGCAGTGGATTGGATAGTTTCTCGTTTTCACTAACATATAAAAATTGTTATAACAAAATATTTCATTATTAGTTTTTATCTTGGAAAAACAATTGGTAGCTCATCGAACTTCAAATTTTGCTAATTATTTATGTGGTTTGTAGGGACTTAAAAATCCTAAACGGGTCTAAATATTGCAAAGAAGAAGTTAAAATTTCGATTTTGAAAGTCCTGGTTTCGCTATTAACCCCTTGGGGACGGGTGATTCAGAAAAGCATTCGTACAAAATCAGAATCAAGTTGCAATTAAATAAAAAACGGTAACTTAAATGTAGTCGTTACTAATTTGACAGACTTACTTTGCTTTTATTTTACTTATTGTTAGTTTAATCATCTATATAATCAATGTTAATTCAAAGTATAACTAAATAGTTTTATTTTGAACAAAGTAATGGTGAATTAAATAAATCAAAAAATTATAACTCCGCCCACAAATAAACTGCTAAAGAAATACTTTGATTACCAGTTTTATCTTCTTACCCTGATTGATACGGTTTTTTGCTGTCACGTATTTGTGACAGTCGGCGCGAAAGGGTTAAGCTTCGTGGTTAATATGAACTTAATCTGAAATTTCTTCCTTCCTTTTTTTGTTTGTTGAGCTGGGCACATGGGCTAGCAGCGGCCCTTATCCCATCCATCATGTTTGCTAAAATGGTTATGGTAGGAATTTATGAAGTCAGCAATCTATGTGATGGCTGTTAACCTGAAATTTGTTCTTTCGTTTGTTGTAATGGAAATGGGAGTCTGAGGCCTTACTGCTGAATTTTGTTGACGGTACTTCAAAGAACCACTTTTATATTTAAAAAAAAAAGTGGTAGCAGAAATTATTATGATTTTTTTTGATGAACATATATATATAATTCATAGATATATAATAGCAACTTAAATAATCATATTTGGATGGGACGTATTTGCCTGTTATAAAATTCATATTTTCTGAAATCGTAAGTAACTATTTAGTTCTAAGGCAAATAAGCTCGCGGGGCTTGTTTTCATCCTGGATTAAAATTAAGTCAGTAGATAATTGCTTAAAATGCAGCTTTTTTTTCTTCTTTTTTGCTTTTTTAAAATTTTTTTTTTAAATCTTGCAACCATTTTTGCAAGGAAGGTATGAACTCTATTATTTTGATATATCTGCTTATTTGAAAAAATGGAACTATGAATAATAAATAAATAAATAAACGTTGGTATTAACTAATGCAATAAATATTTACACAATTTAAGCATTAATATACTACCACTGCTTCCATCATAACATATTTAGTATTTTTGCAATAGAAAAACGGGTAACACTACATCACTCGATCCCTGAAGGTCGGACCGGATACGAATGCGGAAACTTGAATAGAAAAAGGCGAAGCGACTNAAGAAGAAAAAAAACTAACAAAAAATAAAATGAAATAGAAGGAAAAGGAGGAGGCAGGGTCAAAAAAACGTAAAATTTATCGAACACATTTCTTTTACGAAAAAGGCAGTACACATTGAAGCGAAAATAAAAAATAAAATAAAAAAGTGTTGTAAAAAGTAAAAAAAAAATGTTTTGTGGTTCATACTATCTTTATGTCAGTTTCTCCTTCGACTTTTCGACTAATCAAATCACAGCAGAATCACGGAAGAGACAGTCTACGACTTGTTTCTTTTATGTTATGTGTCCCCGGTAGTGGCCCCTATCTCTTATGAAAAAAGTACAGACTACAAACTCATTCATATTATTATCTATCAGTGTGGAGACTTATCTGACTTCAGCGCTAGCTCCTTCTTTTTACCTCTCAAACATTTTCTTCTCCTGCCTTCCTTTTCTTCCTGCCTTTCTATTTCATCATTCCATTTTCCCTTTTTTTTTTCTTTAACATTTTTTTATCACCTTCAAACCGAAAATGAAGTTAGGAGAATTTTATCTAATAATCTAGGGATATTTGTTTAAGACCGTCAAAGATATTTTGATCCCTAGAACTGACTATTTTTCTTCTTTTCTTTTAAAATGCTGCTAAGATATATAGCGCTATATTATGTTCTTGTTGCATTAGTTTTTATTATTTTGTTTTGAAAACCATTTAATAAAAATTTTAAAATATCTGTTTCACTCAGAAGAAAAATTAATTAAGCTATATTGATGTATATATGCCTGATTATTCATTTAAAATTGTACTAATTGTTTATTTCTTCTGCCTAAATTAGCATAGTGCAGTCCTAGTGCATGCTAGCGTAGCTGCTAAGTTGTGTTGAGAAATATGTATGTTTTAATGATTTTTACATTCACTACATTTGAGTAATTGAATAGTTCTTAGAAAACATCACTTCGTTCTAACTGTCTCATGAGGAGCCTTTAAAAGTATTTACAAAATTAAACAAGATTATGCAAATTCAATTTCTCTAGAAAACGCAGCAACTGGTATCTATACAAAACTTACATTCGAAAAGAAAAGGATGGAAGATGAAAGCTCTCGGAAGCAACGTATCAGAATGTGAGAAAAAAACCTTACTGTCTTGAAAATTTGACGAGCAATACTTGAATAATATGTTAATTGTATTATTGGTAATAATTAGCTATTATTTGTAATTGATTGTTATCTATTATTTGTAAGAACGTTCTACCTACATTATCCATACCTAAGCATGTCTAAGCTTACTACCATTAAAGGAAATGCTCCATCCACATGGGGTCACACCTAAGCATATCTGAGCTTACTACCATTAAAGGAAATGTTCCATTAACATGCGGCCACACCTAAGCATATCTAAGCTTACTACTAATAAAGGAAATGTTCGACCCATATTAAGTTTATAGAACTTTTTTCGGATTCTTGGCATGATGTTCAGTTTTAAAGAAAAACTCTTATTTTATTAACATCGAATGGTTTCAAATTGAAATTTGCTGTCAATGGAATTGAATGCAACTATAAAACATAAGTGTGCAGTATGAATCAAAATGCTAATTGAATTAAATAATAAAATTCATAGTCCCATTTCTTGGCATTAGGAATTTATTATATTTTATAATAAATCATATCATAGGTAAGCCCTTTTTGATAACAATTTAAATTTATCAGTCGAAAAAAAATCACATAGTCCATACCTAAACATATCTGAGCTTACTACCAATAAAGGAATTGTTGTACCCACGTAGTCCATACAAGCTTTCCGGCGTTCCTTAAATCAAGTTATTAAAATGTTGGGCCGGGATAGCTTAGTCGGTAGGGGGCTTGGCCCATGTCCAAGAGTTCGTGGGTTCGAACCCCGCCGGCTGAAAACTCCCCATGTAGTAAATGGTGACTGATGCACGTTAAATCTGTCGAGTCGGAAAGTCCTCCATGTTCCCATAACAAATCAATAATTCTGGGGGTACTAGATTGGAGATCGATCGTTCTCTGATTCAGGTCAAAATTACGATCGGTGGATGAATGAATGGATGTATGAATGGTTCCGCCTTATAAACGGGTGTGAGTTATGGGTGTGGCGGGAATCGAATTCTTGTCCATGGATAGCACCCCTCTGCCTAAATAGGTAAACGTTAAACGCTTTACAAAACTCACCACTTTATATCTCCAATTTAAAAAAAAAGAATCATTAAATATAGTGTTTAGAAAATCTCTTAAATTTTGAAGAATATATAAAGTTGACCACCTTCATTCTGTTGATGGCCTTTCTTCTTTAAAGTTTTCCTTCAAAAAGTAAATTATTCTACAACCACTTTCAGAATCATTTCTTATTGTAAATAACAATTGGACCGAACAATCCAGTTCATAAGTTTCACATACCATCATAATTCTTTATTTGATGATATATTTTTTGTAACATTTAAAATAGTTTTGCAAAAATTAAATTGTAAGATACAAACTGTTACAGTGCGAAATAAAAGCTTTGCAAAAAATTATATCTGTTAAATCTTTTTCAAACACTTACGAATGCTTTCAGTTATACTGGCTATTACCTTAAGAGGTAAGAAAAACTCTATTTTGTCAGTTAGAATGTCTAATCTTAACTGCTTGCTTCTACGTACTAAGTAACTAATCAAAATGTTACAGAGCTCCTATCCAATTCAGGATATCTGCTCTTTCATCTCAGTAGAATTAAAATTGTAGAAAGGGAAGGGGATGTTGAGCTTAACTTTAGGTTTAAATATCAAATAGTTCAAATGTGTAAGCAAATTGAAATCCTGGTTAAATATTATAAGTCGAAATTGATACAATAATAAAACAGTAATGAAAGAAAAGGAAAATAAAATATTTACAAAATTGCTTCTACATGCCGGCCGGCCAACTTCTACGCTCTTTGTAAAATATTTTATAGAGTGGTAGACATTTAAAACCCAAAGCTTTCAGAATTTTTCGTAATTTTGTCGAAATTTTTAAAGCCTCACTACGAATGAATTGTAACAAATTGGGGTTGCAAATAAACTAAATCATTTATATGTAGTGGCGTCGGAGATAAGTTTAAATGAATAAAGAAAAATTACCTTAAAACATTAACTTAGCTACCACTAGAAAAAAATTTTACAAAAAGAGTAGAAAGTAAGCAGCCCTGTAGTATGTTGATGATGATCCACTTCCAGATAGTAGCAACTGATGATGAACCAGATGAGGATGAAGAGGTAAAAGGCCCCTTCGGGGCCTGAAGGCCTCAGCCAAACCGAAGACGAGACGAGAGATGTTGATTTGTCAATTAAGCAGGTATTCATTTTCAGGTTAACAACCACTGTAGAACAGGCCTGAAAGTGAGACGGAAAAAAGTGGTAGTAGAACTATTTCAGTAATAGATAATTTTCGGGATGAATAAATCTATTTTATGCATTAAAGAATTCAACACTTTTTATTGTTTCTCGGGGAAGAAGCAATTCACTATATAAATTGTAGCCGTTAAAAAAAAATTGGTACTTACGAATATTTCGTTATTTCCGAAAAAGAGCTAAAAATGTAATTTATTTGTTCTTACTCTTTTCCGTTTTGATATATATGCACTTTCAGCCCTGCTGTAGAATATAAAACAAATCTACAATTACGTAGGAAGTTATATATTTCTAATTATCTCTACGAAGAGTTCTTTTTCTCTGAAATCCGAAATAAAATAATTTCCGTACTTACTTTATTTAACAAAAGCTGGGCACCTGGGCCGCGCAGAAGACCCATATCCAATTCATCGTGAAATTACAGTAAAATTAGAAAATAAAAGCAGTTTGTAAACAGAGTCTCTGGGGTGACTGTAAAATAATTTCGTCCTTAGCAGAGATGCCAACTCTTTGTAAAATAGTATTTTCTAGTGGTAGCGAAATTCAAGTTGCTTTTAGTTTAGTATTTTTCCTTTTAAGTAATTTTTTCACCGCTGAATATCAAAAATTATAAGTATCATGTAAAATGCAACGCTAACGCATCGAACTGCTGGTTGTTCTATTAAAAAGCAGGCGTAACTGTCCTTCTCTAACGAATTTTACTATATAATTCGCTACCACTTTATTATAACTATTCCAAATAGCGGAGCAGTTGGCATCTCTGCGTTAGTTTTATTTATTTATTTATTTATTTATTCTACTTATTATTATTTTATTTAAAAAGAGCTGTCTATAAACAAAGATGGTAACTAAATTATAAGACAATGATTGCAAATTAGAAATAAAAATAAATGAATAAGAAAAAAGAGCATAGCGAAATTTGGGATTAAGTGCAGTGGATTGGATAGTTTCGCGTTTTCACTAACATATGAAAATTGTTATTACAAAATATTTCATTACTAGTTTTTATCTTGGAAAAACAATTGGTAGCTCATCGAACTTCAAATTTTGCTAATTATTTATGTGGTTTGTGGGGACTTAAAAATCCTAAACGGGTCTAAATATAGCAAAGAAGAAGTTAAAATTTCAATTTTGAAAGCCCTGATTTCGCTATTAAGCTTCGTGGTTAATATGAACTTAATCTGAAATTTCTTCCTTCCTTTTTTTGTCTGTTGAGCTGGGCACATGGGCCAGCAGCGGCCCTTATCCCATCCATCATGTTTGCTAAAATAGTTATGGTAGGAATTTATGAAGTCTGCAGTCTATGTGGTGGTTGTTTACCTGAAACTTGTTCTTTCGTTCGTTGTAATGGAAATGGGCGCCTGAGGCCTTGGGGCTGAATTTTGTTGACGGTACTTCAAAGAACCACTTTTATATTTAAAAGAAAAAGTGGTAGCAGAAATTATTATGATTTTTTTTTGATGAACATCTATTCATAGATATATCATACCTGCCAACTTTTAATCCCTACCATTATCATTTTTCCCAGTGGTATTAAAATGGAATTAAAACTTCAATTTTAAGCAAACAAATACGTTGTATTTGAGAAAACTTAAGTTGACAACCATGATAGTAACGCATATTAATATTTGTGCTTAATTTTTGTAAGAATAGTGGTGATCAAAATCATTTGAAAATTAAGTTTATAAAAGAAAGGATAGTATATATTTACTACCACTTTAAATATGAAAATAAAATCTTCTGGAAAATCCGGAAGAGTTGGCAGGTATGATATATAATAGCAACTTAAATAATCATATTTGGATAGGACGTATTTGACTGTTATAAAATTAATATTTTCTGAAATAGTAAGTAACTAGTTCTAAGGTAAATAAGGTATAATTTTTGTCGTGGGGCTTGTTTTCATCCTGGATTAAAATTAAGTTGGTAGATAATTGCTTCAAATGCAGCCTTTTTTTTTTTTTTTTTTTTTTTTTTTNTTTTGAGCTATAATCTTTTTTTTTTTTTTTTTAAATCTTGCAACCATTTTTGCAAGGAAGGTAAGAACTCTATTATTTTGATATATCTGCTTATTTGAAAAAATGGAACTATGAATAATAAATAAATAAGTAAACGTTGGTGTTAACTAATGTAATAAATATTTACACAATTTAAGCATTAATGTACTACCACTGCTTCCATCATAACATATTTAGTATTTCTGCAATAGAAAAACGGGTGACACTACATCATCCAAAAATCACGAAGAAAAGAAGAGCGACTCAGGATCAGGACAAAAGTTAGTGTAATACTGTCGTTAGTAATACTGTTAGCTACAATACTGTCGCTATTTAAAATTCAATTTTGTAATTGAGATATAAATTTGAAAAGCTTCAAAATATGATTGTTTCTTTTCTGCAAAATGGTTTAGTACTTTTGAAAATTATGTAAAAAGTGCTTCATTATAATTTTATCAGATGCCTCGTATATCCTTAACTTACGTCTACCATTATCTGAAAAAATGGATGTTAAAAGTCATTTTAGTGAATTTGAAAATTTCAAAATGTGTAGAAAAATCAATTAAGAGAAATTAAAATGCATGTCTTGAAAAAGATTATTTTTTAAGAAATTATAACAATATGAAACAAAGTAGTGATGCCTAATAAAGAATCTCAACAACGGAATGAAAAAAGGGTTACGAAATTCTTTTAAATTTTATGTGATAAGCAGACTGAAGGAGATAAGTCGGGGGGATTCTGTTCAGAAATTAATGCAGAGAAATTAAAATGCATGCCTAAAAAAAAAGATTATTTTTTTAAGAAACTATGACAATATGAAACAAAGTAGTGATGCATAATAAAAAATCTGAACAACGGAATGAAAAAAGGATTATAAAACTCTTTTAAATTTTATGCGATAAGCAAACTGAAGGAGGTAAGTCGGAGGATTCTGTTCAGAAATTAATGCAGAGAAATTAAAATGCATGCCCAAAAAAAAAGATTATTTTTTTAAGAAACTATAACAATATGAAACAAAGTAGTGATGCCTGATAAAAAATTTCAACAACGGAATGAAAAAAGGGTTACGAAATTCTTTTAAATTTTATGTGATAAGCAGACTGAAGGAGATAAGTCGGGGGCATTCTGTTCAGAAATTAATGCAGAGAAATTAAAATGCATGCCTAAAAAAAAAGATTATTTTTTTAAGAAACTATAACAATATGAAACAAAGTAGTGATGCCTGATAAAAAATCTCAACAAGGGAATAAGGATTATAAAATTTTCCTTCTTTTCAATTTTATGCGATAAGCAGACTGAAGGCGATAAGTCGGATGGTTCAGAGGAAAATGTCGGAATTCTACGATGCAGTAATATCGTTTCGTCTTATTATCATCACCTCTTTGTAGTATCCACAAAGAAGTCATATAATCCGTCACGACCTTGTCAATAACTTTCTAACTTTTTCCATTAATGAAGAGGAGGGGGGAAAAAGCTGAAGGTTTGGTTTTATCTTACCCTTACTGTTCATTTTTTCAAATAAGAAAATAATAAAATTTTCTGAAAGAGCGTTTTTAAGGGGACAGAGAGGGGGATTTTTTCTAAGTCACTTCCTTATTGTGAGGGAGTTGCGTCGGGAGTAAATCATAGACTCTAATTCAGTTTTCAGTGTCAGCATCGAAACCATTTATCTTCGAGAGGACATTTTGTAGATTTGGATTGTGTATTTTTTAAGACGTATCATTTTTGGCAACGAGAAAGAGAGGAGGAAAATAACTGAAAATAATATAAGAACTTTGTTATATTCTGGAGAGTAACATTGTTTCATTTCCAAAATTTATTTATTATGATGTAACAGATTGCAATATTGTTATATTCAAAATGTTACATTTCATTTTTGTAGTTGTTATTTTCGAAAAGTTTGTACAGATTATTTATAATGATGTTTGAACATCTTTCAGAGATTCACGGAAATCAACAACATTTATTTACGTATTTAAATCAGTTTCAAAATTCGCTTTTAAGTCATTGTGTAAGGACTTTCCTAACAGTATAAATTTATCTGCTAGTATTCCTTTCATTACTGAGATGCTTCGGATTCGACAAAATACTTTAAAAACAGCAGAGAACTAAAATTTGCTACTAGCTAAAATTTGCAGCTTCTTGGTTAATTTTGCCATTTTTTTTAAATGGCTCAACACGGCTTAAGTGTAACAAAGTGACGTGTCGCATAAGCCTTTCAATTATTTTGAATTAGTGTTAAGTAAAAGCCCTATACATTGAATTTACAAAGTGAAGCATCATATATTAAAGCACTGCCACTCAAAAATATTTATCCTCTGCCTAGAGCACACAAGTTGGCACCTCTATAATTTTACTAATGTCAAACTACTAAATTGCATCGGAGGTCATTTATGACTCAATCTATTTGAAATGTAACAACTCATTTGAGACAAAATTGTGACAATTGTAACAAAATTGCAACAATTGTAAATTTCCGAGCAAAATGTAGCAATTAATTTGGGATGGATGGAGTATTATTTTATTTAGAGGTTTTGACATCAAAAATGTTAAATTGTCTATTTACTGAGGCTGACTTTTAAATTTTTAATACAGGTTAGCAGAATTCCAGAGAAATGTAATAATTGGTTGGAAGAAAAAATCCGAAGGGAAACGAAATGTTTCAATATTTACCATAACCAACGATATTTGTAACTTAAATATTAGTGTTATGATAAGCAGACTGCCGAACCAACGGAATTCCTTCAATTGAAGTTAAATTAAGGCTCTTAAAATTTATGATTATGTGATAAAATATTTGTTACCTCCTTCGAAATTTTTCCTGACTGCAACCACTGCTAATACGAGTTAAGGCTGAATGTAAGACAGAAAAGAGGCAAAACTTCTAGTTAATCTGTGTCATTTACATAGGCTTTGTACGGTCCCGTGATGGCTCAATAATTAAAATTGAAGGTAATGTGGACAGTATATAATAATTAACAAATATTTATTTAACAAATGTAAGTAATTCGCTCACGCATGAACTTGCATTAGAGAGCGACCATACGATCTTAACAATTCAATCAACAAGAACAAGAGTGAGTAGTTGAAAGGGTTACATTATGATGAAAGATGGCTGGCGCCATACAATCTCGCCAAACGGTAATTCAACACCAAACAGGCTCCAAAAATTTAAATTTTTACTAATTACTTTTTGCAGTGGTAGTGAACTAGAGCAAAAACATTAAAACCAAATTTTATAAAAATTTTATGAGAACTTGACACATTGAAAGCGGGTCACGCAAAAAAAGTTTCCCATATTTTTGCAATCCATATCAAAGCTTAAAAAGTGGTAGCAAAACTACTTCATTTCTGCCCTGTTTTATAAAAATTTTGCTTAAATTGAAGTTTTTGCTATAGTGACAAGTTTACTCAAACTTTCATGAAATCTTGCATACCACTTTCTAAAAATTTTAATCTATAGCATGTGCAATACCTTTTTGGAAAAGTTGCCCGCATGTAATGTGTTAAGAGCATGACAATTTATCCACCTGAGCATTTACATATCTGTTTAAATCATTCATTTGCAATGGACGAAATATTGTTAGTTCTAATTTATTAAAATGTCAATTTATTACTTTTAATGAGGAATTTAGATTAAAAAAAATAATTTTTATTTATTTTAATCAGTTAATGATAAAAAATAATTGTATTGTAAGGTATAAAAATTTTATTTATTTAACATTTTCACACTTTTTAAAACCTAAGTGTAGTTTTTCTGGCATTTGAATTATGAAAAATTGCTCAATCACTTGCGGAACTGCAAATTTCAGTTACGCTATCCATAAGCATACCTGCCAACTTTTATGCATTCGGTGTAACATTTTATTTCTATATTTAAAGTGGTAGTAAAATGTATGCTTTCTGTATATTCCTTTCCTTTATACTAAGGGCCATTTAGGCCTCAGATGCCCAGTTCTAAAACAACGAACGAGCGAACGAAAATATTGCTACAAACATGATAATATAAAAAAAATTATATTACTATTACTACCACTTTTTTTTCAAGTGCGTATGAACCCTGTTGAAGAGAAAAGGCATGCTTTATGTCATTGTTGCTTAAGTAATAATGATATCTAAAAATTTTTAATTTTTAGAGGTTCGTAGCAGTTCTAGATTAAGTGTTGCCAGACTAGCAAAACTGCTCCGTAAAGGGTTAAAAACTACTTTGAAAATTAATCATGGAATGGATTTGAAATAATATTCCATTAAGTAACTATTTCACCAAATTGCAGCACTTCAAATTTGACGTCATTTGTGCAAGTCTATAAATAAAAGATTTTTTGATCATTTACGTGTAAAATTAAGAAACATCTATATTTTAAAGAATTTTCAAAAATAATAACGGGTAGATAGTGATCTAAATTTTATATGAAATTTCCTTCTCTTTTAATCACGTGTTTTAGTTAAACAACCCTCTAACCATCTTTCTTACTAATCAAATAATAGAGTCATTAAAATGTTTTGTCCCCACAATAGCTCTTTTAAATTTTAGAGATTTCTGTTTTCCGAACTAAAATCAAGTCAATCTGCTTAAAGATGGAGAAAAACCTACCAAATTTAAAATACTTCAAAGAAGCTTTTACCTAGTGGTAACAAAATGAAATTTGAATTGACACTGTAGGCAGACTTTTCATTTATATTTAACTCACTTTTCTCAGCATTTAAAGATATGTGTAAGAAATTTTCAATATGTATTATTTAAAATTATTTAAACGTAACGATTATAATAATTTTATATCAAATTTATTAAGACAAGAATCAAGCTTGAATGCATGAATGTGGCTGCCAGATTAATTGCAGAAATAGAATCTTCCGGAAAATCTGGAAGAGTTGGCAGATATGCAATTGCAAACCTGCCTACCTTTATTCTTTCTGATGATGAAATTTTCATGTAGTCTATACATCTATACATAATANTTGCAAAAATAGAATCTTCCGGAAAATCTGGAAGAGTTGGCAGATATGCAATTGCAAACCTGCCTACCTTTATTCTTTCTGATGATGAAATTTTCATGTAGTATTAAAATAAAAATTGAAATATATTTATAAAAAAAAATATTTGTACATTTTGACAAGATTGATACTCTCTACTGTAAGACAATTTTGCATTTATTTATTCGTTTTATACGTATTTACATGTAGTGATAGTTTGATTTATGTTATAATTCAAAGAGTATAACTGAATTTCTTTTCCTACTTGAAATAAAATCTTCCGATAAATACTAAAGATTCAGAAGCTATGCAATTCTGTTTTTATTATAAAATTCTCGTTAATTCGGATTCAACAGTTTCATTTTATTGCTTTGGATTAAATGCATAGCTACCAACAGCTACGAACAGTCCTAATTTTTTTTTTAATTTTTTTTAATCTTTTGACTTATAAATTTAATTTATCATGATTTTGACGATCACTAAATGGAAATAAATTAATGTTATATTTTACAACATGCATTAATGCTATATATGCAAGTTACAGTAACTAAAATGAGCCTTTGCATTTGTGGAGAGGTTATCTGATCTGCAATTGCATTAGAATTAGTCTTTCCCACTTGGAAAATACTTTCTCGGAGAGAGTAAAAATAGACAAGACTGATAAAATATTGAGGAACGATCTGTTTTTCGGTTGTACGTAGCTGCAAACTATCACTGATTACGAGTCTGATTTGAAAGTCCTTACTTTCTTTATTTATAAAAAATTGGGCACCTGGGCAGCTCAGAAGGCCCATATCCCATACATCATAAAGTAAGATAAGAAGTTAAAATAAAAGACAGTTTGAGTTCAGCAGTCTATGGGGTGGCTGTTACTGGGAGACAAGCACCTTGCTTGCATAACTGAAAGAAAATGAAAATAATAAGAACAACTTGCTGTAAACTGTGGATGGCTGTGGTATGATTGTCAACGTGAAGTAGCATAAGTCAGGATTTCAGTATTGGTAAAGTATTTGATGCTGTAGACTACTGATGCTTTGGATTATTGATGTAGACTATAGATGACTATTTATAACCGTCGTTGAATCGCCTTCCCATTTCTTGGGTTTACGATTATTAATGTTCAACTACGTAGCCGTGTAATTTTGAATCCAATCCAGAAGACAAAAGACAATAGAACTCTTGGATCAAGTATTGGGAGAAATTTGCCTTCGTGGAGGATTTTTTGAGGTAACCGCGAGAACCTTCCACGGTTAGCCTGACTGCAAGGGAACTCTAACCCATGATCCGTCAACCACTGAAGATATTTCGCGTCAGCACTGTGGTCGGTGCAAGCCGGATGCGGAATTCCTATCGACCAGGTTCGCTGGGATTTGAACCCGGTTCACCTCAATGGAAGGCCAACTCTCTATCCTCTGAGCCATCACGGTTCGCTAAACGATATTTTATTTTATTTTATAATCGTCGTTGAGTAGCCGAACCCTGGTTGGTAGGACGTTTGACTCGTATCTGTGAGAACGAGAGTTCGAACCCAACCGGCCTAAAAATCCCCATGTATTAGATGGTGACTAGTCTACATTGAATATGACAGGGTCGCATAGTCCCCCAAGCTCTGGAGACAAATCTAAACCCCTGGGGGTATTGAATCAGGAGTACTCTTGTCTTCTGGATTGGGTTCAAAATTACAAGGCAACGGAGTTGAACATTGGTAGTCATTAACTCAAATTTGGATCAGCTGTTCAACTACGGTTATAAAACAAAATAGTAAGTTGATAGCCGTGGTGACTCAAGGAACAGAGCACTCGCCTCCCCATGAGGTGACCTGGGTTTAAGTATCAGCGATGGCTGGTCGATGCAAATTCCGCACCCCGCTCGCACCGACCACAGTCCTGACGTAAGTTTTCAGTGGAAGTTTCCGTTCAATGTATAAGCTAATGCGGGTTAGTTCAACGCCTCCTATAACTGAAAGCCTCCACACGATTTTTTATAGGTAGTCCGATCAGACCACTGTAAAGGATATCCATTTTCCGAACGAGTCATTCAATACAAAATTTAGTTAAAATAAGTTTATCAATTGTGATTCTTGGTTTAATAAATTCAATTTAGTAGATTTTCATCCACCACTATTTCTAAATAATTCGTAATTCACCACTTTATAGTAGGGGAGAGTGGGGTCAATTGTAACATTTTTTACTTAACTATTTTTAACTAACAAAAAATCCAATATATTATCAGTATTAATTGACAGACGAGTAAAGTAGACTATTCTCTACTAGAAAAAAAANTCAAGGAACAGAGCACTCGCCTCCCCATGAGGTGACCTGGGTTTAAGTATCAGCGATGGCTGGTCGATGCAAATTCCGCACCCCGCTCGCACCGACCACAGTCCTGACGTAAGCTTTCAGTGGAAGTTTCCGTTCAATGTATAAGCTAATGCGGGTTAGTTCAACGCCTCCTATAACTGAAAGCCTCCACACGATTTTTTATAGGTAGTCCGATCAGACCACTGTAAAGGATATCCATTTTCCGAACGAGTCATTCAATACAAAATTTAGTTAAAATAAGTTTATCAATTGTGATTCTTGGTTTAATAAATTCAATTTAGTAGATTTTCATCCACCACTATTTCTAAATAATTTGTAATTCACCACTTTATAGTACTTATGTCATGCTATACCTTTTAAAAAGTAAGCAAAAATAGTCAAATATTTGCAAAATTTACTTTGTACTTATTTACCGTTCTTTAAATTATTTTGGCATGTCCGGAGCAGTTGGTATTTCTGATATAGAGAGAGAACATGTTTCAATTATGTAGTGGTAGTCAAAATCATTTCAAACCACAATTATTTAAAGTGGAATAAAAGGTGATAAAATAACAAAAGTAAGTATTAAAATAAAATCTTGCAGCAATTAGGGAAGAAAGGGTGGGTATACATCTCAGCCCAAGTAAAGCTCTAACAATAAAATTGTATCTTAAAGAAGGAATTTCTTCTAGTATTAACGTCAATTCGATTTCTAGTTTCAGTAGTGCGATTCAACTGGGCCGTGATGTGGCCCCTATCCCATTCGTCATGAATTTGGGTTCCGTTTGTATTGAGTCTTTGTGGTTAGCAGGTTGCTTTATATTCACTTCAAGCACTTTTGCTTGAGAGTAACTAAAAATAAAATAATAAAAGCAGCTTGATCTAAACTATGTTCGCTTCAAAGTTTTAGTTGTTGTAGATGAGTGAAAATGTGTCAGCATGAGGAAACGCCTTGAATATTCATATTTCAGATGGAACGATTTCAGCAGTTGTGATAATTTTAATTTTTAGAATTGTAGTTAAAGCAGAAGTTTCAAATTTAAATCGGTAGTTGAAGTTGTGGTTGAGACCATGATAAGCTTTGAAGTTGGGAACTATTATTTATTTTGATGGTTGTGATATGAGGCGTCGGAGGTGAAATGCTTAGCTATTGGTCTATATTTCTTGTCTTTATTGTAGTTTTTAAAGTTGAATTTGCATTTAGTTAATATATGCGCTGCGATAAAGTTGGAATTTTAAGATCTTTATGGATGTAAATTTAATTTCGAAATTCATTCATTCATACAAATGTTTCATGTATGCATTTGCAGTGTATCTATGAAGCAATACATTAACCGGTTAACGCCTAGCGATATATTTTTAGGACAGTTCCTTTTTTCAAAGACATTCATTATGATGGGAAACTTTCTTCAGTATTTTCATTTATCTGGGTGAATTAAAAGATTCTCAGATACCATGATGATTTAGTTATTTCTGATTAGATCTAGAATTATAAGGATCAAGTACTTTTCGATCTTTCAAAGACTTTTTGAATGCTCTAACAGTAGAAAAAGCAATTAATTTCGATAATATATTATACCACTTTTTCCATAAAACTACTTTTTGTATCATTTCAATATTTGAATTCGGGACAAATAGTTCAATAGTTCATAGTTCAATAGTTCAAATAATTCAATATTTAAATTCGGGTTAGATAGAAAACGCATAGAATATCCTACCTCTTTAAATATGGAAAAGTTGGCACCTGTAACAGATGCCTGTGTACATTCTATATAAGAATCAGCCCTAAATAGCTTAATTTTAGAAATATTTGACAGGGGTACTAAAAACTAAGCAATGACCACTCAGAGCAAATGGTTATATTATAAATTTTGTGAGAAACACTAGATTTCTTTAATAGTTATAACATATAATATTTTTTAATTATCTAAGGTAAAGGAATTAGTGATGAATAGTTTATAATTTAAAATAATTAGTTTATTAAATATATAGCAGATCTGTTGTTATTATAAAGGAAACATACCATCAAATAATACTCTTATTATATTTCATTGGAATTGCGAGCTCTGATATTCAATGGTAATTTTTCATTTTTCAGGACGTGCTTACACATCATACACAACACAATGGGCTCAAATAGCCTGGTCGGTAGGGCGCTGGGCCCATGTCCGAGAGTTCGTGGGTTCGAACCCCGCCTACCGTAGATTTCCCGTGTAGTGAATGGTGACTGATGCACATTAAGTCTGTCGAGTCTCAAAGTCCGCCATGTTCCCATACCCAATCAACACCTCTGGGGGTACTGGATTAGAGATCGATCATTCTCTGACTCAGGTCAAAATTAAGATCTGTGGATGATTGAATGGATGTATGAATGGGTCCGTCCTATAAAATGGACTGTGAGGAGTGTGTGGCTGAGGACGAATTCTTGGCCATTGGATGGCACCACTGAAAGAACAAGAAACGCCCACTCTGCCTTAAATTTGCTCGGTTTCACCAAGCAGGCTTGCTCGTGTGGCAAGTAACTTTAGAAACAACAACAACACAACACAATAGGGATTTGATCCAACATGTATACACGTCACACACATCACAATAAAAATATGATCCAACGTGTATACACGTCAATCTCTTTCAACTGGTTAAATCATTTCCAACCAAGATATGGCGAATAAGAAAAATAAAGCCTGTTTAGAACAAGCGGCAATCTTTCACCACCTTTTTAGATATGCACTAAAATCATCATTAGCAAGATTGCCAACTTTCTACGCTTTTTGTAAAAATTTAATTCCAGATGTATTTAAATGCATTACTTTTCTTTCATTTAAATTTCCAAGCCACTTCTTAAAAATGGATGTTCATTTCAGCTCTCTCGTGATGAGGCTTTCAAAATGTTTACAAAACATTTTGAAAACATTTCTTTTTAAGTGTCTACCAGTCTATAAAAAATAATTTTCAAAAAACGTTGTAATTGGCAAGCCTGCATTAGGTTCTTACTTAGAAAAATCACCCGTGCCAGATGGTTCATCAGAAACACTAATATCCACAAAGATCTCAAGATTCCGTCTTTATCAGAATACATATACAAACTAAACGCAGATTTCTATGACAAGGCAACAAAATGTAACTCAGTCAACTTCGACCAAATATTCAACTTTGAAAATTATATAAAAGAGGCAAAATTAAGACCAATAGCTCCACATTTCACCTCCGACGCCTCATATCATAACTATCAACATAAATAATCGTCTACAGATTTATTCAAAACATCAAATACAATAGCAATTCCAAAGCCTGACCAAGCGTTTCCTCACGTTGACCATCAAACTGCATGCAGCCACGCATAGTTTAGAGCAAGCTGCTCCTAATAATTTCCATTAGTTCTATTTTCACAAGCAAGATGCTTGAACTTTGAAATCAGCCACAACACAGTCTGCTGAACCAACGCCTTCTATAACTGAAAGCCTCCACGCGATTTTTTATAGGTAGTCCGATCAGTCCACTGTAAAGGATATCCACTTTCCCAATGAGTCATTTAATACAAAATTTAGTTAAAATAAGAAAATGGTAGCAAATATATGACTGAAAATTTGTTTTATTTATGAATATTATTGGTTTGCCTTATTCACTTGACAACCACGACAGATTCCCCATAGACTGCTGAACTCAAACTGTCTTTTATTTTAACTTTTTATACTATTTTATGATGTATGGGATATGGGCCTTCTGCGCGGCCCAGGTGCCCAACTTTTTATAAATAAAGGAAAAGGAGCTTGACAACCACTACAGATTCGGTTCTCAAATATATATGATAAATTTCTCTCAATTACTTTTATAAAAGGTTTTGGGTTTATGCGCACAACGGGTTCACTTTTTAAGCAGTCTGCGCTGACTACTTATAAAAGANCAATACATTAACCGGTTAACGCCTAGCGATATATTTTTAGGACAGTTCCTTTTTTCAAAGACATTCATTATGATGGGAAACTTTCTTCAGTATTTTCATTTATCTGGGTGAATTAAAAGATTCTCAGATACCATGATGATTTAGTTATTTCTGATTAGATCTAGAATTATAAGGATCAAGTACTTTTCGATCTTTCAAAGACTTTTTGAATGCTCTAACAGTAGAAAAAGCAATTAATTTCGATAATATATTATACCACTTTTTCCATAAAACTACTTTTTGTATCATTTCAATATTTGAATTCGGGACAAATAGTTCAATAGTTCATAGTTCAATAGTTCAAATAATTCAATATTTAAATTCGGGTTAGATAGAAAACGCATAGAATATCCTACCTCTTTAAATATGGAAAAGTTGGCACCTGTAACAGATGCCTGTGTACATTCTATATAAGAATCAGCCCTAAATAGCTTAATTTTAGAAATATTTGACAGGGGTAATGAAAACTAAGCAATGACCACGCAGAGCAAATGGTTATATTATAAATTTTGTGAAAAACACTAGATTTCTTTATTAGTTATAACATATAATATTTTTTTATTATCTAAGGTAAAGGAATTAGTGATGAATAGTTTATAATTTAAAATAATTAGTTTATTAAATATTTAGCAGTTCTGTTGTTATTATAAAGGAAACATACCACCAAATAATACTCTTATTATATTTTATTGGAATTGCGAGCTTTGATATTCAATGATAATTTTTCGTTTTACAGGACGTGCTTACACATCATACACAACACAATGGGCCGAAATAGCCTGGTCGGTAGGGCGCTGGGCCCATGTCCGAGAGTTCGTGGGTTCGAACCCCGCCGGCCGAAGATTCCCCGTGTAGTAAATGGTGACTGATGCACATTAAGTCTGTAGAGTCTCAATGTACACCATGTTCCCATAACCAATCAATACCTCTGGGGGTACTGGATTGGAGATCGATCATTCTCTGATTCAGGTCAAAATTAAGATCTGTGGATGAATGAATGGATGTATGAATAGGTCCGTCCTATAAAACGGACTGTGACGAGTGTGTGGCTGAAAACGAATTCTTGGCCATTGGATGGCACCGCTGAAAGAACAACAAACGCACACTCTGCCTTAAATTTGCTCGGTTTCACCAAGCAGGCTTGCCCGTGTGGCAAGTGGCTTTAGAAACAACAACAACACAACACAATAGGGATTCGGTCCAACATTTATACACGTCACACACACCACAATAAAGATATGATCCAACGTGTATACACGTCAATCTCTTTCTATTGGTTAAATCATTTCCAACCAAGATATGGCGAATAAAAAAATTAAAGCCTGTGCAGAACAAGCGGCAGTCTTTCACCGCCTTTTTAGATATGCACTAAAATAATCGTTAGCAAAATTACCAACTTTCTACGCTTTTTGTAAAAGTTTAATTCCAGATGTATTTAAATGCATTACTTTTCTTTCATTTAAATTTCCAAGCCACAACTTATAAATGGATGCTCATTTCAGCTCTCTCGTGATGAGGCTTTTAAAATGTTTACCAAACATTTTCAAAACATTTCTTTTTAAGTGTCTGCCAGCCTATAAAAAATACTTTACAAAAAACGTAGTAATTGGCAAGTCTGCATTAGGTTCTTACTTCGAAAAATCACCCGTGCCAGATGGATCATCAGAAACACTAATATCCACAAAGATCTCAAGATTCCGTCTTTATCAGAATACATATACAAACGCAGATTTCTATGACAAGGCAACAAAATTCATGGCTGAAAGCCCTTATATAGCAAGACGGAAAAGAGAAAAACCTGGTACGTAAAACATTTCATTCCAGCATTTTTTTCGAAAAAAATGAAATATCTGTAACTATCAAGATTTCTTTTATAATTCTGGCATATATATAAAACTGCTTCTTTTCCAAGATAAAGTAGATATTGTTAAAAAATTTAAAAAAAGAATAAGTAAACTCCTCCCCAAAACTAGCTATAACTGAAATGGTTTTACTACCAGCCTTTCCTCTTTTCCGTCTCGCTTTCACCCCTGACAAAATGTAACTCAGTCAACTTCAACCAAATATTCAACTTTGAACATTATAAAAAAATAAGCAAAATTAAGACCAATAGCTCCACATTTCACCTCCGACTCCTCATATCATAACTATCAACATAAATAATCGTCTACAGATTTATTCAAAACATCAAATACAATAGCAATTCTAAAGCCTGACCAAGCGTTTCTTCACGTTGACCATCAAACTGCATACAGCCACACATAGTTTAGAGCAAGCTGCTTCTTATAATTTCCATTAGTTTTATTTTCACAAGCAAGATGCTTGAACTTTGGAACCAACGCCTCCTATAACTGAAAGCCTTCACGCGATTTTTTATAGGTAGTCCGATCAGGCAACTATAAAGGATATCCACTTTCCGAACGAGTCATTTAATACAAAATTTAGTTAAAATAAGAAGGTGGTAGCAAATATATGACTGAAAATTTGTTTTATTTATGAATATTATTGGTTTGCCTTATTCACTTGACAACTACTACAGATTCCCCATAGACTGCTGAACTCAAACTGTCTTTTATTTTAACTTTTTATACTATTTTATGATGTATGGGATATGGGCCTTCTGCGCGGCCCAGGTGCCCAACTTTTTATAAATAAAGGAAAAGGAGCTTGACAACCACTACAGATTCGGTTCTCAAATATATATGATAAATTTCTCTCAATTACTTTTATAATCATCAATTATGCCTTTCATTTTTCAAAAATCAATTACTGTACATATCAAATCATGTTTTATCTTTATTTTTAATTTAAGTCTACAATCAATATTTCTAGTGTTAAGTCAATTTGTCATATTGAATTTCATAGTTTTATTATTTCACAAGCAAACGGCTTAATTTTTTTTATGGTTACCACAATGTATTCGAATGAACTTCAATGTATGTCACAATTAAATATGTGCTAGTTAAAATATAGAAATTTAATTAGTGAAATATGTATCAATTTATGTTATTATTTATTTATGTCAACTTATGTATATATATGTCAAATTATGCTTATATTTATATATATCAACTTAGATTCGATGAATCAGATATTCAAATGTTATATTTACTCAAGCAAAGTGCTTGTTTTTCTATTAGCTACCACATCGACTGCTAAATTCAAAATGTTATTACTATAAATTTTCTGTAAATTTCTAGATGTATGGGATAGGGGCCGCTAAGTGGCCCAGGTGCCCAATTTTTGTAAATAAAGTAAGTAAGTACTTTTATAAAAGGTTTTGGGTTCATGCGCACAACGGGTTCACTTTTTAAGCAGTCTGCGCGGACTACTTATAAAAGACCGTGTGGAGGTTTTTTGATGTAGGAGGTGATGACTAAACACAAAATGTTTTTACTACATCTACTGATAAAATCATGAAGGATGGGATAGGGGGCGCTACGCGGCCTAGGTGCCCAGTTAAATTCAATTAAAGAAGAAGAACCATCAGGGATGCCAACTGCACCGCTTTCTACAAAAGTTTTAATTAAGTGGTAGCGAATTAAATAGTAAAACTTGTAAATTAAGGATAATTACGTCTACTCTTTATAAGTTATCACTATGAGATAACTGCATTAAAGTTACACTTTTATTATGATTTGGATTCTTAAGATGTAGTAGTAGAAAAGTTACTTAAAACAAAAAATACGAAACTAAATATATCTAATATTTTGTTACAACTAGAAAGTATCTTTTACAAAGCAGAGCAAACTGGAATCTCTGGATTTAAGTTGAGCAAAAGGTCTGTAAAAATTCTATTTGCTTTGAAAATTTCTGTTTTAGTTTAGAACCAGTTGAAAAACTATCTTGTACAAATCTCAAATGTTGAAAAAAAATACGTTATGCATATTACAACATAAAGAAAAGAAAATTGATTTGGGCGAAAAATCATTGAGGTGATTTCAGTACTCAATTGAGTAACGGTAATTAGAGGGTTAAAAGATATAAAAATAAATCTAAACAAACCATAAAAAAGACCAAGTATTAATTCAAACTTTTCCTAGGCATTCCATAGAATGATGAGGCGCAAAAATTATTATCATAAACACAACTTTGTTTCAAAAGAAATTGTCATTCTTTACTTAATTTATTTAGAAAAACTGGGCACCTGAGCCGCGCAGCGGCCCCTATCCTATAAATCATGAAATTATATGCATTGAGGTAAAAATTTTGAATTTAGCAACATTGGGGTAAATTGTCATTCTGTAAAATGATTAAGTACTCTATGCATAAACTCATATAATCGAAGTGATAGTTAAGAGTTAAATATCTATTTATATAAATTCCACTTTTTCTATAAATACTTAACGTTACTACTATACAAAAACCAAGATAATACACACTTAGTTAATTTTCATTTACCGCTTTTGTTTTTAAAATTTTATCAACATAAATTTTCGTTTTCATCTCTAATTGCATGTGACTAGTATAAATATAAGTAAATAAAATAAATAGCAGCCAACTGTATAAGTGGTAGCTATGAAATAATTATTAACAGCTTATTGATCTAGGCTTTAATAGGGGAAAGTGAAATTGCCAACAATGGACGGCGATTACAAGGGCAGTTTCACTTAACTTAGGGATTCGCCTGGTAAGACTTGTGCTGTTCAGCGTCCCGGAAAAAAGTTTGATCTTAAACATTAGTCATCATTAAGTTAACATAACAGAAAATTTAACGCAATCTATGCAAACACTGGTAAAATATTCATTGCATAGGACGTTAAATGAAAACGGAACAGTTGGAATAACTTTTAATCTAATGATCGGATCTACCACTTGAAAATATTTATTCGCTGTCCGGAGCAAGTTGGCATCTCTGTGTATATAAATAAATCTATTTTTGTGTGTTTTATATTGCATTAATTTCTTCAAACCATTTTAGTAACGATAATAATATTTAAAAAAATTAAAAGCATTTCTCGAATTATGTGTTTCCAATAATCTTGGCTTTGCCGGTCACCAGTGACTCCCATGGTGCTACGAACAAACTCAGTGCCGGTCACCGGTGACCCCATGGCATTCAACGTGTTAAAGAATTTCTAATAAATGTTCTGAATTCTTCACGGAGCTTACGTGCGTTAATTGGAAGCATATCTGCCGCCTTTTACAGGTCGTTGTGAATTAATTTACTCATCGGGCACAAAATAAAATAAGTAAGAAGAACTTTTTAAAAAGTAAAAACGTAGCAAATTTTCTTTTCTTTCTACAAAAGCAAATTTTACCACTACATGTACTTAACCCACATTATTAGCTATGCATAGAAATATTATAAAATATGGGAATATTTTCATTAAGATATGCCTAAATTCAGCGTGAAAATCTTTTATCAGAAAGTATTTGCTCCATCTGAATAATCGATATCTTTAGAACCTTTCAAAATAGCAGAAAAATAAAATTAATTAAATATATACGTAACAGCATTATCTAAAAGATATTTATTGAAAGTGTGAGTTCGCGTATTTTTGGTCGAATATCTCGACAAGTTTAGCAGAATTAATAGAATGTATGCAGTAATGCCAACTGCTTCGTTTTGTGCAAACCTTTTATAAAATTGGTAGCGAATCGAATAGTAAAACTGTAAAATAAGGAAAATTTCTCGTAAAAATTGTCCCCACGAGATTACAACTGCAAAATTGCATTTCATATGATACTTTGAATTTTTGATATGTAGCTGTGGAAAAATCAGCTAAAGTAAAAAATACTAAACCAAAATTAACATAAATTTTGCTACCACTAGGAAACATATTTAAAAAAAAGAACTGAGCAAAGATGAACGCATTGAATTAATTTGTAATAATGTTATAAATATACATGCTTTACAAATAGTGGTAACGACGATCTGTACAATCTTTCCGAATGTAAGTCAAAAATGAACAGAAGAGTCAATTTATTGCACCTCTTGTTGTGAAACTTTTAAAATTCTAAAAACTATAGTTTTTATAGCTACATATCAGGATCTTATCTTTTCCGGATAAGTAGCAGACCAATAATCTTGATTTGTTTGAATTATTGATGTATCATTATATGTTAAATATTTTCTGTAAACTTTCTTTAAGAACTAACTTTGTGGTACACGAGGTTACGTGAGGAAAAATCAAACTTTATATAAATGTCGAAACATTTTTAAAGGAAAATTAATTTCATATTTCATTCGAATAAATTTAACTTAAAAGAAGTTTAATATGCTAGTTAAATATAGTACTTCACTTAACGAACGAGACATGAATGTGTTGATAATCACCAGCCCTGATTCAACTTATCAATGTCACACACTTATGCCGATTCCAGTAAAGCACTTTCAATTCGATTTATAGTTTTTAAATTTAACCTTTAACCCTTTCGCGCCGACTGTCACAAATACGTGACAGCAAAAAACCGTATCAATCAGGGTAAGAAGATAAAACTGGTAATCAAAGTATTTCTTTAGCAGTTTATTTGTGGGCGGAGTTATAATTTTTCGATTTATTTAATTCACCATTACTTTGTTCGAAATAAAACTATTTAGTTATACTTTGAATAAACATTGATTATATATATGATCAAACTAACAATAATTAAAATAAAAGCAAAGTAAGTCTGTCAAATTAGTAAAGACTACATTTAAGTTACCGTTTTTTATTTAATTGCAACTTGATTCTGATTTTGTACGAATGCTTTTCTGAATCACCCGTCCCTAAGGGGTTAATGAAGTCGTATGAAATATACTTTCAAACATTTTTATAAATTTTTAAATTTCGATGGGAAGCTATTCTCACACCTATTATTTGCCTTACTTTTTTATTCTTTCGTTAAAAAAGATTTTCTGGTAGTAAGACAAAAATAAATTTTGGATGAATTTTTTAGAGAAAAAAAATTATAAGACATCTATCAGCAAAATTAGCTCATCTACATGATTTTTTTTAAAATTATTAATTCATCCTGGTAGTTTAATTTTTTTCTCAAAAATTTAAACTTTAAGATTCAATACGCCGGTCAATTTGGATTCTACTCGGTCGGTAGAACTTATACTAAGTTGTTGCAAAATAATAATTGAAATAGGAAGAATATTTTAGATGCTGGGGGTTTCTACCATTGACGAGAATCTCAAGAAAAGGTCTCTGTCAATTACTACTTTGTTTCAAAACCCGATTCCTATTCCTCAAATATGGCTTCGCTTTTGAAATTGTATTTCAAAAATGAATTTGGCCAAATTTGGAATAATGCCACTTTTCCGGGGTTTTCTGAGGGTCATTGAAATTAACACACTTGTGGACATTCCTTTTAAACGCGAGCATTCGGACAAAAAAGAAACAAAACTAAAAATAAAATTTAAAAAAAAATCTGCAATTTTCTGAACAAAACAAATTTCAGATTTAAAATTCCCACATCCGAATTAAGGAATGTAACTTGTAGGGTAAACTAACCAGTGAAGGAACACTTAAGCTTCGCTTGCCTTTTAAAAAATCATAATAATTTCAAAATTCGTAATTTTAGTTAAATGACAGTGTCAACATATTTGTTACTAATTGCAAATTATGTAAAAAAATTGTAGAAAACTTACAGAATATTGTTTTAAAGTTTTGGAGGTTCAAATAACAAGTAGTAAGAAGACCAAGTGAAGGAACAGCTCTTACCAGTGAATGAACACCCAGTAAAGAAACACTTAATTTTGGTTATTTTTTAATGCTCTTTATGAATTTATAAGCCATACAAATATTTTAAAACATGCCTAGTCTATTCTTGAAATTATAACAAATAAAGACTTGGAAAATGTTAACTTTTTTTTCTAATCATGAATTGAAAATTAAAGTGTCAACATATTAACACTTACTGTTCATTCACTGAGAAATCTATGCCCAGTAAAGGAACATGCCTGTTTCCTCACTGGTTAGAAGTTGTTTTTCGTATTTTTAACATACTTTTGATGCAGAACATCACTAAAGGTAAAAGAAAATTAAAGTTTATCTTTTATTTTCATTAACGTAGAAAAAAAACCCAGTAAAGGAACACTTGTTCCTTCACTGGTTTTTCATCGTTTGGTGATCCAGTGAATAAACACCCCCTTATCTCAGTACTTTATTATGCTATGATGATTAAAGAAAATAAAACGTAACTTCAATAACTATATTTTGAATTCTCTTTTTCACAGTGAGAAAAATGAAACTACTACATGCAATTAATTCCACTTCAAACATATAAATACAAACACTCACCTTATAATTTTTTCAAAGAAACAAGGTGTTGCAGAGATAACAACAAATTCAAAAATTTTTCCAGAGAAGTCTATTTGACCAGGTAATCCAAAACATTGCCAGATGACTTCCTATTACTTGGCAGTAAGCTATTGTTATCAATCAATCCAAAGAAAAACGTTCAAATTCTTATTTTTAATCTATATATATTAAATGTTCCTTCACTGGTTGGTTTACCCTATAAATGCAAAAAAAAAAAAAAAAAATTGTTCCCTAGAGTAATTTCCAGAAATGAATAATTATTTTGTCCACGTTAGCAACTACATTAAAACACATCAATTTTAGTAATTTCTTGAAAACTATTTTTTAAATCCATTAAACTTTCTAACGTAAATTTTCCCTCTTAAAATCAGTTATCTCTCCCTAAAAATATTGTCTTTAAAAAAATTAAACGTTTATATTCAATTTACTTTCTAAGTTTAAAAAAAAGGTATTTTATTAATAGCTTCTACTTCATTAAAAAATTTACAGCTTTATTATTTTTAGACCTAAATATAATGACTTATTTTATTTTTAGAGTTAAATATAAATATCTTGGTATTAAAAATGCATCCCCCACCTCATCCGAAAAAAACAAAAAAAAGGAGGAAAAATTCTTTTTATACTACAATTTTCTTATACCACTTTTGATTTTTGTGGGACCATAATAATTAATTAAATATATTTTTAATATTTTACTTTTTTCAAATAAATGTTGGTAACCTTGATTCTTTTCTGTTGAATTTAACTAGCTGGAATTGTTTTTCATTTTATTTTTTTCCAATGCACCAAATATTTAATAATATAATTTATAATAATTTTAAAAAGTGCCTCCTTTGTAGATTCGAGTTAAAAAGTTTTTAATCTTACCAAATACATTTGTTTGGCTTAATTATTTAATACTTTTTTTCATAATATTCCTGGAGGGAATATTGTTTCCTACGACCAATAACTAGATTTCTTTACTACCCTACTTAATAATAATTACATAACTATATATAGATTAAGACCTGATAATTAAATTAATATTATAATCTAATCCCTACAGACCACGTAGTGACATCTAGTGCACAACAAAATAAAATATATTTTATCATCGAACAAACAACACACATTAATCACAGATTATTCCGATAGATGGCACGACCAATCAGAGCAATAAATCAGTGTCAAAACAAAAACGTGAGTCACATGATAATGTTTTGATTTCGACTTATCCAAAATAATTTTAAGCTAAGTAATAATAAAATCTGATAGCTTCATTTCTTTTTCTCTACATTTGACTTAATTATTATTATTTTTTATCATTTTGACATTCAAAATTACTTAAAAAATACTCAATCTTTCAAAATATCATTGTTGCTCAACACGAAGTATTTGTATTAAGAACTGATATCATTCAAAATTAGAAATAATTTATGAAGTTTTTAAATTCCCAAGTATTAACATCAAATTAGAATTAATAATATTTTTCTTTTAATTTGAAATTATTAAACTATTAAAATATTAAACATTTTATCTATAACATATTTAAACATGTTTATAACTTTAGTACGTAGTTACAATTGAAAAACAAGAATAATGATTGTAATTTGTTATCTCATTATCGGAAGTAACGTCGTTGGTACAAAGATATTGAATTTAACTTTTTAAGAGCATATATTTTTCTTAAACATTGAACTAAACACATTATTCAGATTTCAGACTTTTCTATATAAATTGTAGACATACTGTTGACTCGGTGGCGCAACGGTAGCGCGTCTGACTCCAGATCAGAAGGTTGCGTGTTCAAATCACGTCCGGGTCATAACGGTTGTTTTTTTTTTCTTTCTCAAATTTAAGAAAAGTTATTTTCACTTTTACTTTCAAATTATTATATACATTTTTTGAAAGTTACATTCAAACAAAGTGATACTCTTGTTTTCCTAAAAATGTAAATGAAAACTTTCTTAGTATTAATATTTTATTCATAAATAATTTGATTTATGTATATATATATA